>NC_054551.1:31608303-31908303 GCF_017654505.1 Polyodon spathula | reverse complement strand
ACTATTAAACTTAAGTCCCCTTGTCTTAGATATAGAGCCCCTTCATTAAGAAGTTACCAAAGAAAGGTCCTTGGCCCGATGCTCCTCAAAAACCTTGTGTCCCCTCTGCCACAAAGTGGAAAGAACCTCTGAAGAAATGAGCATGCCCGCTGCAACGCGTACTCAGCTATGACTTTATGAAAGTGCATTCACACTAACTTTGTTCAAACAGGTATTCTTTTTTTCAATGATCTTGCAAAACTAATTGGTCTTGTCTGGCACATTGTTGAGCATCTGCTTGAATAATATATTGGGTTTAATCCTGGGTCATAATCTTTGCCAAAGGGCAAACATATGTTGCATATTTCTTTCCTGACTTACCTGCATATGTCATCCTCAGGACTGAGTGGGCTGATGTCCCTAAAGGGTGTTTAAAAGTGTGAGAGCAGAAAATTCCCTGGCTGCAAGCGTTGAGTATTACCCAGCTCGTAGGGAAAGACTTTATTATATTTAAAACACATTTCTCAATGTTTATGTTACACAAATGAATTCACTTAAGAAACTGAAACAGACTGAACTCTTTATAAACAAGCATACATTACATATATTATACAAACAAGATGAAGGAATAACTGCAACTTTTGAGGAAAGAGAGTACGGGGTGGAACCAATGATAATGCAAATAATGCAGGTGGACTCATAAACAGCAAAGCGTCAGGTGTCAATGACATGCCTGCAGAACTTCTTAAGGAGGTAGGTGATGAAGCAGTCAAGGTATGGACAGCAATTTGCCAACAAGTTCGAAGGAAGGGCATGTGGCCGAAGGATTGGAAGCAGTCGGTCTACGTTCCACTGCCGAAAAAAATAGAGAATGCACTAACAACAGGACTATTGCACTGATTTAACACACCAGCAAGGTCTTGCTGAAGATAATTCAAAGCAGGCTAGAGATCTTTATGGAGAAAGAGAGCAAGCAGGTTTCAGGAAAAGATCAGGGACCCAAGACTACTTATGCTTTATCGACTACAGCACAGCGTTTGATTGTGTTGATCATGAAATGATGTGGAACACAATGTGGGAAATGGGAATTCCGGACCATCTGATACAAGGATGCATTTTATCAGGCTTGAATGAGATGAGAGAAGGAGTAAAAATAGGAGGAAGAAAGCTTAACCTGTGTTATGTAGAAAACACCACCTTATTGAGAGAGAAGAAAGAAGATCTACTGACCCTGCTGGAGTCTGTGAAGAAAGCAAGTGACAAAGCTGAACTTTTCCTCAATCTTAAGAAAATAAAGGTGATGTCGATAAAGGTGAGGATGATTTCAGAATTGGGAATAAACGGATAGAGGTGGTGAAGAGTTTTTCCTTTCTTGGGTCCACGATTGATGAAAATGGTGATTGCAAAGATGAGATCAAGAGACGTTTGGTGTTAGGAAGAGCAATGATTGGTTAAGATTTGGAAGGACAAAGATATAAAAACAGAGACTAAGAAGAGATGCTTTTGTGGATGTGGAAAAATGAAATTGATTTATTTCATAATTTTTTTTGCAAAACTCACAGTGCTAATTCAAAAGTATACATACCCTGACAAAGAACATGAAATGAATAGCTAGTTGAGGCAACTTTAGCAATGATAACGATTAGGATGTTTGTCAATGAGCTTTTGGCCTGATTCTTTAGTGATTTTTGACCATCCAGTTCATTCAAATTCCAAGGAATCTTCCAGCCAAATTCCAGCCATCTTCAACTCATACCAAAGATTCTCAATCAGATTTAGATAGGGACTTTGACTGGACCAGTCCTTGTGACGTTTTCCTAAGAGTGGCTTTTTCCTTGGCCTGCGACCATTGAGACCTTCACCATGCAATATTCAACCTATGGTTGAAATGGAAACCCCAGTCCCACTTGTAGCCAATTCACTTTGAATATCTTTGGCAGTCAATCTTGGATTGTTATTAACCTTTCTCACAATTCTTCTACTTGTTCTTGGTGAAAGAACCTTTTTTTCTTCCAGACCAAGGGAGCGTTGTGGCAGTGCCATGAGTCTTGTACTTCTTGATAATAGGAACAGTAGTTGAAATTGGGATACTCAAATGCTTCGAAATCTTCCTACATGTCAATAAATACATTTTCCGCCTAAGGTCTTCAGATAGCTCTTTACTTTTTCCCATATTGACTTATTGGTAATGACAGCAATCATCCTATACCCAATTATTTTATACTCTCTAAGAATGTTCACCTACAATCCTTTTCTAGAATTAGATTCTGCATTGTCATATTAAAATTTCTAGATCATTGTAGACAACACTACTATAGCATCAAAGGGTAGGAATACTTTTGAATTAGCATTTTTGGAGTTTTTAAACTTTTTTTCCTCATCCACAAGAACAAAACTTTTGCTGCAAATTATTTTTCCTAAAATTCTTTGTTTTGGAGACACATACACACACACACACACACACACACACACACACACACACACACACACACACACACACACATACAGGGGATATGCCACTAAGAAGTATCATATTCCGCTTCCCTGCTTAAAAGTTTGGAATTGGGCCCTAATTGGACTTTATATAAGTCTGCCTTAAATTCACCATTTACAACTACTGTTGGTGTTCATTATTCAAAGGTTGTAGAACACTATATTTTATATTGTAGGTTGTACTGTACTCAATGTCATGTTGTTGTGTTAGATTTATTTTAATGATCAAAAAATATAAAACATGTTCATTTTAAAATCCCCAGAGGCATTATGATGCTGTATGAATATCAGAGCTATTGATGCAACCTCATACAAAAAAGGCATCTCCGACTGGCAAGACTTGCACATTCAATATAGATGGATTCTCACAAGGTATTAAAAGTCAATAACCTTGTTTTAAACAGGGCATGGACCCACACTTACCCCAGCCGGTGTTTCTGAAAGAGAGACGCTTCACTTGAAGAAGGTGAGCCAGTAGTGTTGAAAGTATTCATTTCTTTGTTTGGGTTGTGAGCACTACCATGTTCTAAAGTGTCTCTGTGCAGGGCGTCACAAAACACTGTTTGATATTCATAAAACTGTCTATAAAACCGCATGTAAAAAACAATATAACAAATATATTTGCTGTTTATAACAGAGATTGTTCTTATAAAACATGTTCTTGTAGTATTCTCTACATATTTCATCTGGGCGAGCCCTTGGGAACGTTAACAGATGTACACTGTAGTTTAGTTTGTTTTTTTTTAATTATTATTATTTTTTTTTTACTATGCTTTGCTACACTTTGATGTGCATTTTCCATTTTGCACTGCAGTAAATTAAATATGGGACAGGTCAAGACTTTTTTATTTCCAGTGAAAGGTAGATCAAATGTTTTGCTTTCAGCTTTTGCTGAAGCCTCAATTATGCATTCAAGATTGTAGAATTGATATCACTCAATCCTGACAAGCATGTTATGTGTTCCACTCAAGCCAAGCATGTCGTGCATTTCAGAAAGCTTCATGCTATTAATAAAGAAGATTAGAAATAATTAAGATGGAAGCCAAGGAAGCAAAATATTCAGTACAGCAACATTATACAAGAAATAGGGGGCATTATAATGAGGTGGGTGTTGAAATGTATTGAGCTATTACCTTAAGGTACTCTAGAGGCAGGACAAGAATAGCAATGTCGGCTTACAATCACTTGTGTTGGATAGTAGTGTGAGAATGGATCTGCTTAGAAAATTGTAGAACAACAGCTCAATCAATAAAACAGTTTTGCCATATTTAATATTACAACAACAACCCTTAATAAATGGTTGGCAGGCTTTTGCAGGTGCAGATTATATAATATAAACTGGGTCACGAGGCTGTGTGGTGCCATTTGTTTTACAGTATCCATGGCACACACACACAAATAGAAACATGTAAAGACAGCCATGCTGTAATAAGGCTGATTATAATTAATTGCGATTTATGGTTTGCAAATGAAAAGGTAAGAAATTTCCTTTTTTTTAATTTCACGCTTCTCTTTTGTGTGAATGCACAGCCAAGTAATTAGTTACACCCTTGAAAACACAGAGCCTATCAAGTCACATTAATGGTTTGTAGCAGAAATTAATTTAGATATAAAAAATTATATTTCTGACCATAATCCCCGTTACTCAAATTAAATATTAACCAAAAGCTGTCTACGGCCAAAATGAAATGTGTCCTTTGAAGTGTTTTTATTAATCTTCTCTGATGTGAAGGTGCTTGAAATTCCGAGAATGTGCATGCTGCTACCAGTTTTGTGCCTCACTTACTTTAATTTATTTTTCTGAGCATAATTCTATTTATAAATGAAAATCTTATTAAAAGAAGACAAGAAAAATTAGTTGCAGACCTTGGATTGGTGGTGTAGAAACAAAATGAGCCGCCTAACCTGAAGTGACATTTACAAATTACCTGTTAATTTAAAGTGGGTTGAACGATGACAGAGTTGAGGCAGTGTGACAGGAAGTACCAAAGGAATGACAGTTGGGCCTGTCGTGACCGCAGAGCTCCTGCAGTTAGTACATTTACCCGAGATCACGAGGGAAAAGCTTCCCATGTAGTGAATTATCTGGCGCTACGAGCAGTGGTTAGAGAGCCGAATGTAAAATGTGTCATCTGCATCGCACCAGCTCCTCCTGTTCCTCACACAAGCTCTTCTGTCAACCCCTTGCTGGCAAAGGCCAACCCCAAGACCCTGCCCCTAATGAGGCCTGAATGAGAAGAGAGTGGCAGAGCCAGAATGCTTGCTACACTGGCTGCAGGTTACCTGGACTGCAGTGCGGCGACGACCAGTCGTTTTCTGCATCAGGAAATTCCCCGAACAGACATTATTTCACATCATGGTCATGTAGGAGTAACTCGGATGATAAATAGTTCCAATCAGTCTCATTTTGCAGATCCCAGCTCTGGAGAATATTTGCCTGGGATTGGGGGACAGCAAAGTTTGAGATAAAACGCTATGTCTCTCCAAGGTGATGGAAGACATAGTGGGAGTGTCACCTTGTGCTGCTACCGCCTGTTCCTGCCTACATCTGTCCTTATTGATGAAGTGGGTATAGAAATAAAGGTACGGAATGGCTGGGGTCACCCGAACCTATTAAAGATTAACTATTTAAAAGAAAAGACTTGCATTGAAAATATATACCCAAAACAGATGACATATGAATTGAATTGTTAAGTCGTAAAATGCATAATGTCCCAGCTGGCATCTCGCTAGTGAATAATATTCAGGGACGAAGACACTAAACTCATTGCAGATTTGTATATGGGTAAAAGTATTTGCTCTAATTCAGAGGCTTTTACACTAGCTTAACAGCTTCCCTTCAGCCAGTAAGAAAAGTAGGCGAGACCCTAATCAGAGGCTTTCACAAGCTTGAAAACATATTAAAAGCATTTATTGCATTGATATTGGTGTCAGTCCCCAACTGACCTAGTGTTTATAAAAGAACGAAAACTGAAAACAAACTGAAACTGTAGCTATTTAATTATCCTCTTAACATTTAGCCAGAACCAGTTATTCTGATTACAATACTACAATTTTTTGTTTTTTATATATAATTTTCTCTATTGCTCTAACACCTACTGTAACTGGCTACCACTGTGCTTGCAGGCCTGTGTGACTTTGCTATTTTTTAATTTTTTTATTTATTTGGTCTATTATTACATATAAGAATATTAATAATACTATTTTTTATGTTCTTAAAGTGCACGTGACCTTTGGTGGACTTTTTTTCGTTTCGGTGTTACCGCAAAGCCACATGATGGCAACCTATATAATAAATCACAGCTATATATATATATATATATATATATAGACACACACACACACACACACACACACACCACACACACACACACACACACACACACACACACACACACACACACACACACACACACACACACACACGTGTTATGGACCGTTGCCAAAATCGGGCAGTTGCCGTAATGCCCGGGCATTTGGTGAAGTGCCCAGCTGCAGTGGTTCGCCAGTTTCCCAAAGCAACCCCGGTTGAGTGAGCCCTATTGTAATAAATGAAACGCCAATAAGAATAAAATAAAACATTGTTGCATTTTATTCTGGACTCACCCCCCCCCCCCCCCCCTTAATCTAACCTCTATATCTAACCCATGATGAAAATAAACTGTACATTGATATTTTGTTTAGTTCCATTGCTATAGCATTGTCAGAAAGTATTCAAGTTATTTAAATAAACATTGCAACAGGTGGCTTGGTGGCGGTGAGCTTTTACGCTTAAAGGCAACAAAATGATTACTTTTCACAATTTTTTACAAAGGAGGATACGGACAACATGCCCCACATGTCAACCTGTTCCTATCCTGTTTTAAATAACTTTAGCATGAGAGAGACAGAAGTGTTAAAGGGACTAGGAGCTCTTGAAACAAATCCCCTGGGCCGAATGAGATCCTCCCAATAGTACTCAAAGAAATGAAAGAAGTTATTTACAAACCACTAACCAAGATCATGCAACAGTCTTTTGGCACAGGGGTTGTACCAACAGATGGAGAATTGCAAATGTAATACCGATCCACAAAAAGGGAAACAAAACCAAACCAGGTAACTACAGACCAATAAGCCTGACTTCTATTATATGTAAACTTATGGAAACTATAATAAGATCCAAAATGGAAAATTACCTCTATATCAGTCAGCATGGTTTTAGGAAAGGGAGATCATGTCTAACTAACCTGCTTGACTTTTTTGAGGATGCAACATTGAAAATGGATAATTGCAAAGCATATGACATGGTTGATTTAGATTTTCAGAAAGCTTTTCACAAAGTTTCTCAAACTGAACGCAGTAGGGATTCAAGTAGGGATTAGGAAGTGGTTAACATGTAGAAAACAGAAAGTACTGGTTAGAGGAGAAACCTCAAAATGGAGCAAGGTAACCAGAGGAGTACCACAGGGATCAGTATTAGGTCCTCTGCTCTTCCTAATCTACATTAATGACTTAGCTTCTGGTATAGTAAGCAAACTTGTTAAATTTGAAGACGACACAAAAATAGAAGGCAAACAGCAGCAAAGGTCATTCAAATTGATCTAGACAGCATTCAGAACTGGGCAGACACATGGCAAATTACATTTAATAGAGAAAAGTGTAAGGTACTGCACGCCGGCAATATAAATGTGCATTATAAATATCATCTGGGAGATACTGAAATTGAAGAAGGAATCTATGGAAAAGACCCATGAGTTTATGTTGAAATGTCTTCATCTAGTCAATGTGGTGAAGCTATAAAAAAAAGGCCAACAAGATGTTCAGATATATTGTGAAAAGTGTTGAATTTAAATCAAGGGAAGTAATGTTAAAACTTGATGGTGCATTAGTAAGACCTCATCTAGAATATTGTGTTCAGTTCTGGTCACCTCGCTGCAAAGAACTGCAAAGAAGAGCGACCAGAATTATTCTGGGTTTAAAAGGCATGTCATTTGCAGATAATTGCTAAAATGCTAAAATAATTGAATCTATTCAGTACTGAACAAAGAAGACTACACAGTGATCTGAATCAAGCATTCAAAATTCTAAAAGGTAGTGACAATGTTGACCCAAGGGACTTTTTTGACCTGAAAAAAGAAACAAGGAGCAGGGGTCACAAATGGAAATTAGATAAAGGGGCATTTAGAACAGAAAATAGGAGGCACTTTTTTACATGAGAATTGTGAGGGTCTAGAACTAACTCCCCAGTAATGTTGTTGAAGCTGACACCCTGGGATCCTTCAAGAAGCTGCATGCTGAGGTTCTGGGATCAATATGCTACTAACAACCAAACGAGGTAATTCTGAACAAAGGTAATTCACTCTCTATTTGTATTATGCCGTATCTGTTAAATATCTTTCTTCGCCCGGGTAGCTGTGAGCAGTTGATGAACTGCCCGGGCAGATGACGAAATGACATAAAATTTGAAGCTAATTCAGCATCAGTAGATTTCGTCATGCCCGTCCGTCAAAGGTCCATAATACATATATATATATATATATATATATATATATATATATATATATATATATATATATATATATATATATATATATATATATAAAATTAAATGACATTTCTAGCTAATACATGCAATTCCACGATATGAGACACAAGTAACTGTTTAAAATAAAAAAAAGACTAATGGATGCTCTTATGGATGAAGAGTACCTGCACTGACTTAGATAAAGTTACACAAAGCATCCCGTGGCTTATTCATTTTGAAACATGGATGTACCATTTTGACTGTGATAACTCAATAACCCTCTTCATCTGTTTGCTGTGGGTCACTCGGCTTAGATTATACTGCAGATAGGGTTGCCACCTGATAGAGTTTGACCTGGACAGTCCGGGAATTGGCATATTATGTGTAAATCACAGAACCATCAGTTTATAACATATTTAAATGCACAATAATGAAAACTGCATTCATCTTTCATCATTCATTTTAGCCTACTTAAAAACTGAACAGAAATCGTTATTGAGTTTGATTGCAAGTTCGATTGCTAGAACTATCAAGAGCACAATACTGTAAATACTGCATTATTAATGACTTGTACTAAGATCTGGTGGTATTGTGTTAAACTGCATTACAGCATACTGCAGTTTTGATAGACCAAGGCTGACTGAGAAATATGTCTGGGTTTGGTCTGTGGAAAAGGTAGCAACCCTAACAGCACACCTCTCCCTTTGACTTCACTTTGCAACAATGTCAAAGAGGTGGTTGGGTCAGGAGGTCTCCCACAGTCCACTCATAGTAGCCCACTACAGACTGCTAATACAGATCAGTTTGCAGAGTCTGTAAGCCTCAAACTGCCATTTTTTATAATAATAATAATAATAATAATAATAATAATAATAATAATAATAATAATAATAATAATACTTTTGTACGGTTCTTGATTTTATTATTATCCCCCCAAAAAAACCACTTCTTCTGAGACTCCATGCAATAAACTAAATCATAAAAAGGCAAAAAAAATGTAATAAAAAAAAATGCAACTATCAAATCAAAACCTACAGCAGGCTCCCTTAGAAGGTGTTATTGTTTCCCTTTGATTCTAACAGGATTTTTTATTTTCTTTTGCAATACCCCCACCTGTTGGACATACTCTGTAGCTGTACGCAAAAAGTAAATCTCTTTGCTAACAGAGTCAATCTAATTCCATTTACACAGTAGTGGATTTCAGCTGGTAAACAACAGGGAGCAGTTCTTTCTAGATACCTGATAGGGAAGAAGGTGGCATCCAGGCAAAGCAATTTACGCTCAGATTACAAATAAAGGGTGGGTAAAGACTGTTGATAATTGAAGGTAGCACTATTATGTGTTCTCTCAAACAAACACAACCCACAATTTCCCATCATGAGCTATCTGATATTTTCACTTCACTTATGTCACTTTGTGTTGCTGTTTACCCTTGAATTAGTTCATACTGGCTGCATTAAAAACACTGGTATCTTTTGTTAGCTTGTTTAATTTACAAATGCTAGCTAAAGGACCATTTATTAGACAGGAATCAGAAGTTTTCATGTTAATGGAGAAAGCAACCTGCAGCTCACATAACATATGATCTAAGTAATGCATGTGGTGTTTGGATTAAAGACAAAACAAACAGTAATCTCTCATTTAAACCATTAGAGAAACAAACGAAATGGGTGCCTAACATACTCTAAAATATTAGTGCATTCTAAAATAAATGCCTCTTAAGTATGCAGCTGTTATGACAAACAAGGACTAAGGAAAAAGCCTGTTATTATACCGAGAGCACAATTAAATGAGTTGAACTGATCCAACGAGGCTAATGCTGGTCATCCAGGAACCTTGTGCTAACTTCAATTAGACACAGCCTTTCCCCAGCTTTCAGATGTAATTAAAGTAGCTCAGTTGCATTCACTGATGCAAGCGGCTTTATTTAATCACTAACATTACTTTCCTGAACAATAATGATTTTCAAGGGCACATGTTTATGCAGAATTAACAGTAATTACCTTCACAGTTAATCTGGTGCCTTCCCATTTCGCACCTAGCTCGAACACGCCATTCATTTGCCGCAGTCCTTTCTGTCCAAACAAAAGAGCGCTTGTTCTAAATGAGCTGCCCCTTGCCAGATTGAAAGCTGAGCTTTGTAACACTAATAAACCAGCTCCCAAGTAAAACAGGTGTAGTAATTTAGGTTCCTTTCCTGTCTTGAGCTTTCCATACTTTTTATTAGCTTTAAAATGAGAATTTGGCATGCAGAATAAGCTATTTAATTCAGACGTGTGAAGCAGGGTATGATATTTAATTTAACCGTGGGAGTGAAGTATGCTCTTTTAATTTCAACTGGTGTGCGAATGTGAATTTAAATTAATAATCCAGAAAATTGAAACTATTTTTTCACTGACTGTTCTCCCATGCCCTTTGATTTACTTTGTTCCTTCCACTCTGTGTCTGCCCAGACCTTCATTTCTGTAGGATATAGATGTTTCTGACAAAGCAAACTATCTTTAATGAAAGGGCCTCATCAGGCGAGTCTCAGTTCATTGCACTTCTGCAATCTTACTGAGACTAAAATTGTGTTAATATTCCAAAGGATGCCTAAGAACCAGTTGCTCAGCAACCAGAGGTCATATGACCAAAGGGGTTCAAGCCCACAGTTGTGGAACCACAATGCACCTGGTGATGATTTATTTAAACCTGGTGTTAAACCTGCAGTTTCTTCCCTCATTGCCTTAATGTAGCCAGAGCCCCATTCATAACTGTCAAGAACCTATTCATCTGGACCTTGACTTGTTAAGTTGAAAATTATACATAAAATGCATTTTCCAGATATAGGCAGTGGTTTCAAGTCAGCAGACAGCTTCTTATTTCTCTTCATATGGCAGTACAAGGATCCCATAGAGAAGACTTTTTCTAACAGGAAGGCATCACTTTGGTTGTTTCATGATGGTTTGAATGACTTTCAGCAACACACTTGCGTACCTTTCTACCGTGGAAAGCAGGCAAACATTCACAGGGACAGAACCCCGAAATATTATCAAGTTGTCAAAAAATAGGACATGTAAACTGCTATAGATCTTAACATTTATAACATGTACATAATGAGGTCTTTATTTTGATAAAGGATAGATGCTGTCAATCAACAAAAATAAAATGTGACTAAAGACGCACATTCATGAAGAGTCTACAATTCTACACAGTATTGAAAAGCTAGCTTGTCAGACAACACTATCTCATTGAAGAAAATTAAGTTCCAAGACAAAAAAATAAGATGCTGCTACACAATACAACTAAATTGACTTAGTAATTACATTTCAGGTTTGACAAGCTCACTCCTAAAATAAATGCTGCAGCATAGCAGGATGTGGCTAAAGCCAGAATCACCCAAATTCCTGGCTCCAAATGCCAAAAACCACCAGCATTTTTAATAGGTACTTTGGATTCCTAAGATCACAACTCAGTGGAAGCATGCTCTGTGATGTAGGAGTGGGACACTCCATAGTGGAGACACACCAGTAAATGTCATTGCTTTTAGGAGTATTGCCACACCAATTAGGGCAGTATAGCTGGCAGACAAAGGCCCAGATAAAGGAAACAGTTTGCACAGGCTATTTCTGCTCACTGGGCCCATATGCACACAGCAAAGTTCTGAAACTTAAAATTGAATGGAGAAAACAACCTAAATCGATAAATGGATGCAATTAATAATGGAAAGACGACTGTTTTTATTAGCCCAGGCTTGGGTTTCTACTGTTCAAATCTCCATGGAATAGATCTAACAGGTGTCTATTTTAATGGTTAAATTTGGACCTCTATCCTCCACATATTTTATTGCATTTAATATTAATACATGAGTCAATAAACCCCCCCTAGGAGAGAAACACTAGTAGGATTGACAGAGTTAAAGAACAGCCGTATTTAAGTTCACCATGGTTTAGAGCTGGGAGCAGGTATTGTAAATGGGGGTTTGCATCTCATTTATTGTATTTCTTACAGCTGTTCTTGGAATGAAGGATGACGGTCCAATTGGATTTTTTGTGCTTCAAGTTTTGAGTTTTGTGTGTCGTCACACAAAAACCTTTTATACATGTGATCCTCAGAAAATGTTTGAGTAGAATATAGAATATAGTGTGTATATGATCGCATGGGTTTCCTCCTACAGTCCAAAGACATGCTGGCTATGCCTCTCTAAATTGTCCCTTAGTTGCCCTGTGATAGACTGGCGTCCCATCCAGGGTGTAGTCCCGCTCTATGTCTGCTGGGTTAGGCTCTGGCTCACCGCTACCCTCTATAGGATTAAGTGGTTATAGATAATGGATGGATGTATATATGATACTAATATTAGAAAGAGGGTGCAAAGGCAAAACATAATGCTAACAAAGAATTACAAGAATAAAAACATAATAATAAACTAGTTTTAGTATCATATTTGTTTCATGTTCCACTTTTAGAGCACTAATTTGGTTTACACTGAAGAATCCTATTTTGGCCACACAATATTCAACTACATCTATGTCATCTTTCTGGTTATTGCTCATCTAACCAGGTCTTGAACCTTGATTAGGGGACAGCTGTTGTGTTTGTACTTTAGTCAGGTTATGAATATTCATAAATATTTCCCAGTCAATTAATTATTTTGCCTCCATCTCAATAAAACCCACATATCTCCAAAGAAAACAAAACCTCACTAAGAACAGTTTCAAGACTATTTACATTATAATGGCAAAGCAATTCTTTAGAGAAAAGGGGCCGTAACGAGAAGCTCTTTATGTGCTGCAATCATTTTCCAGTGTATTTGCTCTAGCCCAGTGTTCCTTTAGCCCTATCAGCAGTGGAGTCATGCTTACGAACAGGATAAGTTGCTCCTGAACATAATTGAGTCATCTAGCTGTGAAAGTGACAGCTGATGCAGGCGCCAAGCAGGAGCCAAAAAAATCAGGAGAATAATTAGTGTAATGAAATAGGAGTGTTAATAAATTCAAATGTCACCCAGAAGCACACTTCAATCAAGTAGCTTTTCTTTTAATAAATCGAACAGAAAAAAAAAATAATACAAATGCCTTTTTTTTTTAAAGTGTTTCAGTTCTGCTTTCCATGCTGCTGCATCTCAGTACATTGAAATAAATATATATTTTTGATAGATTAGCGGCACACGATATTCCGTGTAAAACGAGTTTGTTGATTCAGGCTGTACTGGCTCAAGAGAAATATATTTGACTGCTGTTTTATTCAGTTTCTGAGCTCTGTTTTGATGCTTGGTGCATGAGTTTAATAGCAAGGTCTGCCTTTCATCCTTTGAGAAATATAGGCAGTTTACAGCCATTGCTCTCATTTAATGTTTCTGATACGTTTTTTGGTAACCTTGAGAATTGACTATTGTAACTGGACTTCTGGGTAATTAACGGGCTTCAGTTAGTCCAAATAGATTAGCAAACATATCACTCCTATTAGTCTCTACAAAGGCTCCCTGATGAGCACAGCATTGATTTTA
Source organism: Polyodon spathula (assembly GCF_017654505.1). Taxonomy (NCBI): domain Eukaryota; kingdom Metazoa; phylum Chordata; class Actinopteri; order Acipenseriformes; family Polyodontidae; genus Polyodon; species Polyodon spathula. Next base: position 31,894,843 of record NC_054551.1, on the reverse strand, counting down.
ACGCTGAATTGATAACCTATAGTCTTGGCTCTGATTACCTTAGTCATCTGATCCCCCTTATGTTCCTGGTCGCCTATTGAGGTCTGCGGATGATGGTAAACTTGCTGCTCCAAGGCACTGGCTGTTTAGGTAGAGATTTCTCTGTTATAGACCTTGGCTGTAGAAATCACTGCCTATATGAATCTGTTCATGTTTGTTTTAAAGTTCTGTTAGTCTCACTTGTTAGACCTTTGCCCTGCAGTAGCCTGGGTTTTATTTGTAAAGTGCCTTGGGATGCTTGTACATGAAAGGCTCTGTAGAAGAATTAATTCTATTCTATTGTAGTGTGGTACTGTTCCCTAATGGAGAAGGTCTTTAAATCTTCAACTTGCAGCAATACAGGAAAGCAAACAGTAGACTTCAAGTTGATATAGTGATCTCTAAATTCTCTTGATGTAAGAACCATGCTGTTCTCACGGCTGACATTGCAGTACACGACTGTATAATCGGTTTGCTAGATATCTAGCTGACAAACCAGTGAATGAAAACCTTTACTGTATCCGCTTGCCAGCTAGGAGGAAGTGTGGGTTATGCACTAGCCATTTAACTCCAGAAGCTCGGGTTCAAATCACACATGACGTGAGGGCCCATTCACAGCTGGTTCTTTTGGAAAGTTTGGTCATTTTAAAAGCATACAGCTGTACTCCAAAGAAGCCCAGTCTCATTCTGTGTTCAAACTGAAACCACTACGCCTTTGAAGAGGCAAAGAATGAAATGACCCCAGATGGAACTGCTCCCTCTGCCCCTCTCTATGGCCGGCCTGTGTCAATTTGGAAAGTATCAAAATTAGTCACAAAAAATAACATTCATTAAAAAAAACATATCAAATTATGTTCCCCTTCATTTTGATAAGCAAGTCATATTTACACTCTTAAACTAAGTATGCTAGAAATTGAGCTGCAGGAAATGAGACAGCAACAGGATCTTGAGGAGCTGACACACCCACAATTCTTGGAAGTCTGCACCAACAGACTGAAAGCCACCAGAGAGATAAAAGAGGGTCAAAACAGCTGGGTTCAGGAAGGCAGAAGCAGGGAAAAAATGAAACTTCATCAAACACAACCACCAGAAATCAAAATATCCAACAAATTTAAGCCACTTCAAAATTTTGATGATCAAAACCAACATTAAGAGAACGAAAGGATTAACATCCTTTCAGTGGTGGCCAGACAGCAAAAAGAAGGGAGGTCATGATTTTTGGGGACTCCATATTAAGAAATACAGCAAGTTCAGTTTGCAGTCTGAAATCCCTTACTACAACAGTATGCTGCCTTCCAGGAGCATTTGTCACACACATAGCTGAAAACGTGGACAGACTCCTAGAACAAACAAGAGATGACCTGGTAGTAGTCATCCACATCAGTACAAACAACATTGGAAGAGACAGATCAAGATCCCCATAAAATAAATTCAGAGAGCTAGGAAGGAAATTAAAAAACAAGACTAAAACTGTGGTATTTTCTGGGATATTGCCCAGCACCTTTCAAAAGGAGCATACGGACAGCTGGAAATAATTAATCTAAAACACATGGTTGAAAAACACCTTCACCTTCCTTGAACTTTGGACCATATTCTACAACAAGGTCTATCTATATAGGCGGGACGGACTGCATGTAAATAAAAAGGGGAACCAATCCACTCGGAGAAAGGATCCTCGAGGAGATTCAGAAGCATTTAACCTAGAAAGGAAGGGGGGAGAAATCAATACAAAAACAGAAGGGAGACTACATCAAAACAAGGGCAACAACTCAGGTAAGACAGCCATTAAATGTATTTATCTAAATGCTAAAAGTATCACAAACAAAATGTTAGAACTTGAAGCTATTGCACTAACAAGTAATTACAATGTGATAGGTGTTATAGAAACTTGGTTATCCGAGAGTGGTGGAGATGAATATAATATTAGTGGGTATACACTGTATAGGAAAGACAGGCAGGACTGAAGAGGCAGAGGGGTAGCGCTATACATCAAAAATAGTCTTGAAGCCAATGTGTTAAATATGGAAGAAAAAACAACACAGAATCAATATGGGTCAGAATAATGGAGAAAAATTCAAAGGGCATAATAGTAGGGGCATGCTATAGACCACCAAATTCAGGCATTGAGCAAAATAATCTGTTATACAATGACATTAGAAATGCATGCAGCAAAGGAGATGCCATATTAATAGGGAATTTCAACTTCCCTTATATAAAATGGGAAAACCCGGTGGAGAGCACGACAGACGAAATTGAAATGGTGGAAATGACAAATAACTGCTTCCTAACGCAATTTGTCAAGGCACCAACAAAATAAAGTAAAAAATAGTTTAATAGATCAATTAAAAAAAAAAAATTCCGAGAAAAAAGGCACTTTACCAAGCATTTAAAAGGGACCAAGAACAAAGTACACAGAAAGAGCACTTGCAACTGCTAACATAAGTCAAAAAAAGAAGTTAGAAAGGCCAAGAGAGAAATAGAAATGAACATTGCTAAGGGGACTAAAACCAATTCCAAAAAGTTTTTCTAATATTATAACAGCAAGAGAACATTCAAAGAGGAGGTAAAAGGTCTAAATGGCAAAATCATAGATGAAGAGAAAAAATAGCAAATATATTAAATGATTACTTTTCACAAGTTTTTACAAAGGAGAATACGGGCAACATTCCCCATATGTCGACCTGTTCCTCTCCAGTTTTAAATAACTTTAGCATAACAGAGGCAGAGGGACTAGGAGCTCTTAAAATAACTGGTATAGTAAGCAAACTTGTAAAATTTGCAGATGACACAAAAATAGGAGGAGTCACAACACTGTTGCAGCAGCAAAGGTCATTCAAAATGATCTAGAATGCATTCAGAACTGGGCGGACACATGGCAAATGATATTTAATAGAGAAAAATGTCAGGTACATTATAAATATCATATGAGAGATACTGAAATTGAAGAAGAAATCTAGGAAAAAGATCTAGGAATTTATGTTGGCTCAGAAATGTCTTCATCTAGACAATGTGGGGAAGCTATAAAAAAAGGCCAACAAGTTGCTCGGACATACGGTGAAAAGTGTTGAATTTAAATCAAGGGAAGTAATGTTAAAACTGTACAATGCATTAGTAAGACCTCATCTAGAATATTGTGTTCATTTCTAGTCACCTCACTACAAAAAGGATATTGCTGCTCTAGAAAGAGTGTAAAGAAGAGTGACCAGAATTATTCCGGGTTTAAAAGGCATGTCATATGCAGACAGGCTAAAACAATTTAATCTATTCATTCTTGAACAAAGAAGACTACACAGTGATTTAATTCAAGCATTCAAAATTCTAAAAGGTATTGACAATGTCGACCCAAGGGACTTTTTTGGCCTGAATAAAGAAGCAAGGACCAGGGGTCACAAATGGAGATAGATAAAGGGGCATTCAGAACAGAAAATAGGAGGCACTTTTTTTACACAGAGAATTGTGAGGGTCTGGAACCAACTCCCCTGTAATTTTGTTGACACTGACACCCTGGGATCCTTCAAGAAGCTGCTTGATGAGATTCTGGGATCAATAAGCTACTAACAACTAAACGAGCAAGATGGGCCAAATGGCCTCCTCTCGTTTGCAAAATTTCTTATGTTCTTTCACCACATGAAATATATCCACTGTTTCTAGAAGCATTGCAATGCATACTGATCTGCAAATCTAATTAGACAATGATATTTCTAACCTTTTAGGGTTTGAAAAGAGAATCTTCACAATAAAACTATGAACACTTTTTTTTGACACTTACAGACTTTTTTTTGCCTAGTATTTAGTGCGCTTGATCCTTGTTCTTCAGGATAAAAAGCAGCTTGTGTAAAATATTAATTATGCAAATTGATAGCTTGGGGTAATATGGGATGAATAGGCATTGTGCAAATTAGACAATAAAAATTCAAAGAAAGAAAAAAACTTGAAGATCACATTCAAAAGGAGAAAAAATGACTTGTGCAGGTACATAAAGCTGTTAAAAATGAAACATAAGAGCAATATATTAGCCACATTCTTTTGAAGTATATGGAAGTGAATTGTTATTAGCTTCGCATTCCAATAATGCATCAGCTAAAACATTATTATTATCATCAACTCCTTTTGAATTTCAATTAAATTTGTGATTTACGTAATGTTGAAGGCCTACGGTGCCAAGCAACAGGCAAAAGAAAACTGCAAGCAGATGAGGAAGGCCACCAAGTTTAAGCAACACGAAGACTGATGTGAAAAAGTCTAATGAACAATGCCATTTTCAGCAGAGCTACCCTTTGCAAAGTACATGGATTATATTCATAATCAATAAGACTGACTAAACCCAAATGACTATCCAGACTAACTTCTACCCACGCTGTAGTGAAAAGCTAGAAAACAAAACGCAATGAATAAATAAATAAATAAACAAGTTCATCAATTACATTAAAAAAAAATTCCACAAAGCTTATTATTGACGACAAGTAATTCAAGTTGGAATACAGGCACAGAAATAGACTGCAACAGGAAACAAAGAAGATCACTCTGTAGTAATAATAGCCTCTGCGTTGTTGGTGGCAGCACATCCAAAAGTCTTCGACGATGCAAAATCAAACAGGCTGATCACTGCAGTCAACATCACTAAAGAAGGGTGGAGGGTCTAGACACCTTGCTGATGTTTCAGTGCGTTTTCACAAACGAGACGCAACTGACGGAAGAGGGAAGAGGTCGAAGCCTCTCTTTGCCGTGCAGATTGGTGGAATTGCTCCTGGGTTGAACTAATTGGTACAGTACTGATGCCTCAGCAAGATGATAGCCTTGAGCGTTTGCTACATGTGTACATTAAACAGGTTTAGAAGAATAATTTTAGGTTATGTAGAATGGGGTTTCATCACACGTCCAAACCACCCTTCCATAACCTGACCTTCTATTAGACACACACACACACACACACACACACACACACACACACACACACACACACACACACAGACAGTTAGGAATATAGAAAAAGATTGCTCCTAAATGGCAAAGCTATGTTCAATCGTAGACAGCCCTCCAGAGGAAAACACTTGCATCCACCAGGCAATGAGACCAACTGGAAGCCATAATGGGACACTATTTAGTAACAGAACAAGGGTGACCTCACCAGATATAATTCAATAAAGTAAATACCCATTAGGAGCAAGGCTGCACAATATCATGTTACAACCATGGTAACATAAGTAATGGTATACCAATGACTAACTATATTAAAAGTCATACTTAAGCTTTCTCTATGTCTTTCAATTTGCTATAATTCGTGAACACTTTGTGATGTTGGCATAGCTATATAAGTGCCAGTTTACTTAATTATTGTAACTGGAAAGCATATCAAACTAAGTGGTGACCACTACCCTAAAAATGGCAATTAAATACTGTAAATATACTCTTTCTGTTTTGCTTTTTCTCACAAAACACATTATAATTTGTCTTAAAAACTGGATTGTAGTCCAGGCAGTGGGGTTATCTTCCTCAGTGTATTCTTCAGAAGCATTGGCCATGGTGGTAAACCAACAAGGGTAACACAAAACTGAGTCCTCCAAGAATTAGGATACAGCTAACAGTCAGGCATTTGTACTGTTTAAACATTGGTTAGGGGTCAATTCAGGTTTTTATTAACTTTCCTGAATTATTTTTGTATTGTCACAACACAGCTGCAAAACGAATGCTGAAGTGTGTTGTGGTTTGATTCTCTTCCACTTTGACACAGCCCGGTCATACCGGAAAATATTAACTTCACACAGTATACAGTTGTGGCTGTCAGTTTCATTAATGCTGAGTGTGGCTGGAGCTGTGCTGTTACAGTTCGGAAAATGTCTTGCAGATTACCAGGGTGCATCTCTGTTGGGTACCCTAACCTTACTCCAAAATGTTGCCTTAGGTTTGTGAGCTATTATGGTTACAGAATCCCTAGTGGGTACACCAGTTTTAGGTCATAATTTCATGTTATTTATAGCAGCTGCCTGTCAACTGCTATAACACTTGGTGTTGCATTTCAAGCACACCCCTGTATGAACACTTTTCATAAAATTAATAAGTAGAAGATATTCACTGTCAATGAGGAAATACACAATAACACTACTGATTTACATAAATTGCAGCCATACTCCATTTAGTGTGAAGCAAGACAAAATGAAAAGAAGCCTGACCTCTGATTCTGAATGTATTCCTCCACCGTTTGTCGCATCCTGACAGTTATAGAAGTGTCTTTGTATTAAAGAAGGACTCTGTTCACGTGCCAAAAAAGCAAACAGAAACTACAGATATACAGACAAGACCCTCAATGCTGCTTTGAGAAAAGTTTAACTTTCAACACATCTGCTGTGTAGCGATTATGGAAATGGGGTGGCGTTGTTCCTGCAGTAATAGAATGCTTTCAGGGGCTGTTTTAGCCCTAAATGTTAATGCAGTTTACTTTTTCAGTCTTGATCAATAGGCAGGGTTAAAGTGCTTATAAATTACCAAAGGCAAATACAACTCTATTAGTGTGCAGTAGATTTCACAACGTTTGCCTGTCTTTTTTATACAAGAAAAATCCATTTGCTAAAAGCCTGTTTTTTTGTGCCTGTCTTGACCTCAAACAATTTTCATAAAGGCCATTTTGATCATGACTAACTATAGGAAATGTAATTCTAATGTGCGGGTGCTTTAAAGGTTCAATTTATATCTGTCTTTCTTCCTGACAAGCACGCAGTATAGATTCTATTGAAATCATTATGTATTGTCACATGTGCATTAAATTGCTATTAGGGGATGAAGAGACTTTTGTAAATGGATACTGAAACAAAAAAACAAATGTACTCCAGTTACTATGAGCAACATCTGTGTATCATCATGCATGCTTACACTGATTTTCTAAGATTGTTCCATTCATTAACGCGTATTGTTACTTGCACTGGCTAAGCCTGTATTGCCATGCATTTAGGAAATGAAGCAAAGAGTTGGAAATAAGAGCCTAATCAATATCACTTTTCATTTTTCCTCTAATAGGCTGCTTTTCCTTTTCTATGCTCATGCACAAAAAGCCAGAAAAAGATCATAAAACGTAACTCTTCTGCAGAAACACAGACAATAATGCTTTCTTTCCTGCATATTTTTAATGGCATTTGGCTAAATTGAGTATGGATTTAACATCAATAGCTTCATGAATTTTTCAAATGAGATATTAAAGTCAATATTTCAAGTGAAAGATATTTCAATTTAGTTGCATACACAACGATAAAAGACTCCTACAAGGCAGAGCTGCTAACAGTGGCTGCGGCTGTATTAGTTTGCTGAGGAAATGATTTGTTTGTAAGAAAATCAAACACAAGGTTGTGCTATGGCACAGACACTGAATAAATTAGGACTAACCAATAAAGCTCCCAGGTATTGTATATCTTGGGGGCACATTTGCCACGGATGTGTTCTGCTTTGTTAAGTTGGCTTTTTACCGCTTAGCTGATTAGCATAAGATTTTATGCCCCCCACCCACCATAAATCTATCTATCCTTAAAAAGTAGCAAGCAGCCCACTTCATAGAAGACCTGTATCTCTTTTTAGAAAAAATGACTTTAAAGGCTTTGACTCAAGTTCTATCAAACGCTTGTGATAATTCAAACTTGATCGAATCCCGTTTTGCTTTTCATGTTTTACACCAGATTAGATATGTGAGTTTTTTCAGTGGTCTCTTTCATATAAATGGCATTATAAGCGACAGAGGTGAAAACAAAGGGACAGACATCCAAAGAGCCCTTTCGTTTACTCTTGTTTATTGAAAGATGCAATGTCATTTTGATTGTTCTTTGTTTGTTTGTTTCCCTTACTATTGTGTGGTGTTCACTGTCATTCTGATTGGTTCTGGGTTCTGTTGCTCCCACAGAGAGTTATTCTCATTTTCGTTACTTGGCTTTGAGCTTGCAGTGAGCTTGTTTGGAGATTCCACACTGCCAGCAGACTGAGCAGCTCTCCTTATTCCATTGTCATTGCTATTCCTAGCAGGACAAGCAGAAAACCATGTAAAGGCAGATTTAAAAAGAAAAAGGATAACTCAATATCGAAGTAGCAAAACCACTACTTGGAATAGTTTCAAATACCATTACATAGAAAACGAAATATAAAAATAGAACTAAAAAGACAATTGAGGCTACCTATAGAACAAATGAGCACCACTGTAAATTAAACCAAAGGTACTGTCTAATTCAAATAGGAATGTGGTGCAGATATATATTCCATTCAAAATGTTTAGTTTGTTTATTTAAATAGATATGTCCACACTGCTGACCATGTCTGGGAGTTTCCAAGGGATGGCACACAATTGGTCAAGCGCTGCCCAGGTCAGGAGGGTTTAGGTCAGTTGTGGAAACCTTGGCTCACTGCGAAACAGCGACCCCTATGGCTGGCTGGGTGTCTGCATACCTGCCTGTGTGCAATTCAGAACTGCGTGGTCCTCCAAAGCTATAGTTCTATAATGGCTTCAATGCGGGCTTGCAGTGCGACAAAAAGCGGACGGCTGACGACACAAGTTTCGGAGGACGAGAGTGCTCATCCTCGTCTCTCCCGAGTTAGTGAGGGGGTTGCAGTGGTGAGCCCAGTTTAATAATTGGGCATTCCAAATTGGGAGAAAATTGAGGGGTAAAGTAATCGGCGATTCCAAATTTTTTATAAAAAAAAGTTTTAAAAAAGATATGTCCAGTTGTATTGGAATATAAATACTACACCATGACAGGTTTCACATGAATCCAGAAGTAGAGTACAATGAATTCAAATGTATTTTTGCCAAATTTGGCAGCAAACTTAACAACTCAAATAGAATTATTGGTATCCCGGAGGCAGCTCAAAAAAAAACAAAAAAAAAAACACAGTAGGTTAAGTAATGCAAATGCTTCTGTCGTAATTTAAAACCATTTGAATATATCACATTTTATACACCACCTCATGTTACAACCCATCTGGCTAAGATGCAGTTGCTGTGACGTTAGAATGAAGACAGTGTGGCTCTGTATTATGCAGTATTTTGTCCGCATAAACAGTATTATGGGGTGCAACTAATAAAAGGTTACCTGCAGGCCATGAGGATTGTTGCACTAGCAAAAGATGTAAGCGTTTTTAAGGTTTGAAAATGTTATTTTTGTACCTCTAATTAGCAATACAGTAGCAGAATAATAACTGGTCCCTTTTTCAGTTGTTGTTATACTTTAACTCAAGTACTCTTTGTTAAAACTGGAACTGCTTCTTCCTGATATCTAATCATTTCCTGTGATGTAGGTCTCATGGCATGCCTCCAGCGTGACAACTGGAGTGAGCAATCCTAGCAGAAACTCTTACTATTACTATAGAGTTGTCTTAGAAATATTTACATATTGTAAATCGAAATACGAAATACAAGCAAAGACACAAAAGTTGTAGAAAACAAGAAAAAGGGGGAGCAGTGGTAATATGTTTAGTTTTAATAAGAGATAAGGAATGGAGTTATGCATTAATATAACCAGCTCTCTGTCACAATGGTATGCACTATATTTCCAAAACATACACTATTGTATTCCTGTCTCCATTCAATGAAATAAAGCAGGTAGCAAGCTATCTCCCTTTTAACTCCAATACATATATTCAATATTATCCTTAAGATATAATAGAAATTGTCAAATGAAAAGGCAAATAAACACAGGGAACAGTGCAGGGTATTGCTGAATGATACTCTACCTGTATGTCTGATACTATAGTGGGCAGGGGTTTTTTTTTAGAATGTGAAGGAATAACAAGGTTAAAAAGCCTCTATCTGTCATTATGAGAAAGCATTTGTTCTTTCAAAAAGGAGGAAAGTCAAAAGTCTGACTGTCCTAAAGAAAAAATAGATAGAAAGAGATAGAAAGTTTGTCTCATTGGCAGTACCACCTGTCTGATCAGCAGGAGTGCTCCGAGGGGACAGGCCTTCAGGCACCACAGTCCCGTGTTTCTCCATGCCTCATTCTTCATCCATGCTGTTAGTAATGTACCATCACTGGCGCAGTTACACCTGAACACTCTGGTGCTGCCAAACACCTGGCTTGATTTTCCACTGTCCAAATGAAAAATAAGCATAATCTGCTTTTGCAGGATACAGCAAATGAGGGAATTCATGACAAATTGTGTAGGTTTTTATGCAGAGTAGATTGCGCTGCTAAAGATACAAATTAGGTCTTTTTTTTTTTTTTTTTTGCATCATGAGTTTGAGCACTTCAGCAAAATGGCCTGTTAATTATAGCTACATCAAAAAAAAAAAAATTTATTTAATAAATCTAAAAAAAAAAATATATATATATATATATATATATATATATATATATATATATATATATATATATATATATATATATATATATATATACACACATACACACACATATATATATATATATATATATATATATATATATATATATATATATATATATATATATATATATAGTGTTACACACACTGTATATAAATAAACATTACATTGTTCCCCCAGCACTTACCACTACTGAGTTAAAAACCAAAGCATAAGACATGCACATTTTATTTTAGTTCATTAACTCTGTGAGGTCACTTTCAAATGTAACATTGCCAAAAAGTTATAAGCCAGGGAATTAGCCGACAATGTTTTAGTCATTGCTTTGCAGCTTTAAAATACATTTTAATATTAAACATTGCTTTCCTTATTAAACCTTTCCACTGCCCAGAACTGCATCAGGGACCTTGCGGGGAATATTTTACTGGGGTCTCAAATTAAACATACCGTGGTGTCCATAAGTACTGACACCCTCAATTCAGTTTGATATTATATATCACTGAGTAGCATGCAATAAATATTGGTAAGAATGCAATAACTTTAACCCTAGGGTGGAGACGTCAAGGTATTCTCCAGTTCTAGATCCAATTCAATATTGCTAAACTGAGTTGAAGGTGTTGCTAAAATGAAAACGTTAGATTTTTTACAGACCCAGATTAGCACTAATAAGGGTATATGAAACCAGTCACAGAAGTACTGAGCAGTTAAAGATGAGAAGATACCCACCACATGTATTGGAATTGAGAGTTAGGTCAGTAAAAGTATTTCACAAACTAGTAACAGTAAACTAAGACAGCTAAATGGTTGAGTATCTGAAACCACAGAAGATGTCAATAATGTAAATGTTGGAAAAATAAAATAAACCACGTGTATAAGAATCCTTTGTGGTCCGATGTTGGACCCTGTCCGACATCATCAAAAAGACATAAAGCACAGGTCTCTGGTTGTTTTTTCTCTGGAAAAAGCCTAGAAAACCTTTCAATGGCCAAGTGAGATCTATAAGAGCTGAATGAAGCCAAAAAAAGAGTGTATCTGGTAGACCCATGCACAACAGAGATAACACGGACATAAACAAAGGAGATAGCTGCTTCTGCTTCCAGCACTCAAAGAATATCACAGACATTTGCAGAGCTTTTTGAGATGTTATAGTAATAAAATAATGATTTGGATCACATTGTTGATGAGTTTGGTGATTAAACAAGTGATCAGGAGAGTATTTATCAGTATGCACGTCTATAAAGAGGTATGTGAAAAATACAGTGAACAAGGGGTGGGGCTTGGCTGGAGATACAGTACTGAGTGTTCTTTTGCGATTCAATGTCTTTTAAACCTGTTTTACTCTGAAAATAATCTATATTTTAAACAGCTCACGGAAAATAAACAGCACGTGTGAAAATAAATTGGACCTGATGCGCCAGACAAGAGCTGAATAAATGGACCGCTAAGGGTTAAAAGATATAGGGACAATGCTTCAAGGCCAGAGTGAGATTCAGTGTTATAACACGACCGTATTTGTAAGGTTATAATGTTCTCTACTCTATAACATGCACCCCTGAATTACACTTTTTGTCACTCTTTTAATTATTTGTTTGTATATATAAGCCTACGGTTGAATAGTGCATGTTATAGATAATTATGGTAATACGCATTAAACACAGCAAAACAACCTCAATTTGATTCCCTTCACTATAACACGCTAATTACTCAATAATGCAAAATCCGCATCATTATTTTTTATGAATAAAAAAAAATAATAATTCAATATAAAAAATCCAAAAAGAAACAACACTACATGTGAGTGTGAGACCCTCACAGTAATACTGAACTACATGTTACTGTCATCATTATTATGATTGTTATTCTAAAGGCGATAGAGCAGTGAGTTCATTATGTATTGTGCATGCTGTTGATCAAGTGTGTTTGATATATGACAGTGTATTGCTGTAATTAGATTCGGGTGCTTCCATTAAGGAAGTTACCGTAGCTATACAGCTGGAACAAGTGTTTTTTTATAGCCATATGTTCGGTAATGTTCCACTAGAAGGGATAATGCTAATTTTTAGCCTATACTGGTAATAGTTAACAACTAAAGAATAATGACAATGATAATAATAAGTAAGCAATCTAATTTAACGATCGTTTGTAAACATAGATGGTATGCATGCAGGTTAAGCATATTCGAATAAATGAGAAGAAACATGTTTAACGTAAAAGCATGAAAGTTAAAGAAGAGTTTATTTTTGTATAAAATCATCCTAATGCTGTGTCTTTCCTTAGGAGAGAAAGGAGAAAGATCTCTGCACAAGTGAAGCTGAAGTTACTTTTTTAAATAAACTAGGATTCCGACTTTCTTTAAACACCCTGTTCTTTTATCCTGAGATGCTCAAACACTTGTTATCAATGGCCAGATACATTGTAACAAGCCCATGGAAAAGGACTAGAAATGTCCGTTATATTTCATATTAAAATATAAATAATTCACATGCCATTGTGGGATAGGTGTAATTCCCATGTGTAGACTGTGAAAATATTATTCAGAAGTGAAGTACCGGCCAGATGTTCCGGTATATGATTAAGTGTATATGAATGATTTCAATTTATTCAGATCTGAAGATGATTCAAATCCTGAAAAAGGACAAAAGAAACACTGTTCAAGTTTAAACCACTAGCTGTCTGGCTCTTTACACAATATGAATGGCACAAGCACACAAGGATAGAGTAAGTACCTGTTTTACACTTCAGGTAATACCAGCCACACTTGTATTGGGTTTTAAGAATGGATTCTACAGAGGATGCTATTATCAAGCTGTGTAAAAAGCGAACCATTTACGTTATTGTAATTTAGGCTTCAAAACTATTTATAACCCATCAGATGATCCCCTAATTTAGCAGTATTATCTTATAGTAGCAGTAACATCATAGTTTTTTTGTTTTTTAACATTTACGTGTTGTTCAAATTATGGATAATGTCTTGTTTTTATTTTCTTAGACTTATTGAAAAGCAGAAGGGCAAATAAAAAGATGTATTGGCTTTACTTTTATACAGAAATAAAGACAATGACATATTGACTAGTACACAGCACAGCTTACTTTGCAGCTATTAGATTGAGTGATTTAGCGATGTTAGTTAAAAATAATGGTACACTGATAAAGGGTTTTCAGTACATTTCTCACTTCCTAAGCCAGGTGCAGTCTAGCTTGCTATGATTATACATGCTGTTTACAGTACTGTGGACTAAACTGGCTAGTGAGAATGCATGCCACTCTGGTAGGATTTTCATTAGGCCGGTTCATTTGTTGTAACAGCATGCTGAAATCACTGCTTAAAGCCTTGTTATAATGAAAAAAGAGAAGCGGTTTGTTTAACACTAAGTGGTGTGTTCTAGATTAAGAAAAAGCATTATTACTGATTTTACACAGGGCATGTTTACAGCGTTCAGGCTGCCATTAGGTGTTAGTTGTGCTCTTTTTCACTTTAAACCTGATGATAAGCTGTGAAACTTTCTGCCAGAAATCTACCACATGGCTTCTCTGATACTAGGACTGTTTATTATTACTGGCACCAACTACTGCGTTTAGAAAAGCGTTTACTGTATAAGACGTCTATCATTCCCCGAAATAGAAAATGTATTGGTGTGCTATTCTTTTATAATTCAGTGCTCACCAAAACCTTGAAAAAAATGTTCTATGCATGAAAAAATATTAATGCCACAATGTGACTTCAAAACAAATATAAAACATTGACTCACTAACAAGCTAGTGCTTGGATAGCTAGTGCTTGACTGCATTAATGAAGTGAAACAAAAAACAAAAACAGTGCAATTGAAACTCCCCAGACTAACATGAAGCGGGTCCATTATTAAATATTAACCTGAATAGAAAGGAAAAACAGAAAGAAACGAAGCGATCTAAAAAAAACCAAAACAAACTAAATGTTTCAAATGAAAACGAATGTTTAAAACTGGAGGCAGATGAATTTGCATACTGCAGGGCTCCGTCTGCTGTGTAAACTCTACGCTGCAGGAATGATTTAATATTTAATAGATTAGAGACAGTGGCTGCTGTTAATTAGAATTTGCACATTTACAAATCAGCACTGATAGCAAAACAAATGATGAAATATAAGGGTGCTATACTGGATAGCGGAGAAAATAGGATGACAGACAAAGTTAATGGAGTATCCCTAACAGCAGCCCCGTCAGAACACATCAGAGAACTAATCCAGTTAGAAAAGAGCCTGCAATAGAAAATCTATTTAAAATATTAAAATGCTGTTCGGTAAAAGCTTTTCTGCGGGTGCATTTACTTAAACAGTTGCTTATTGCTCATGGGTCATTAGCTACACATCCAGCTACATTTTACAGTTTGGTTTGAAAGAAAGAATTGAGATTAAATAAACGGGTGCATTTTATTGGGAGGGATATTGTTTTCATTTCATTGTTCTGAAATGTAGAAATAGCTGACAGCATTTCAGAATGAATTACATGAAGGAACAGACATAAATGGCAACGCTTGTCACTGACAAATACAGCTAATGTGGAACAGTTTAAAGAAAAATATATCACAGCAATTTGGAGCAAGTTATATATATATATCCAGTTGTTTGTTTGAATATATGTATCCAGTTTAGCTCTGTGGGAATGGAGGCACCTTTATAACAAGATCATGACCCAATACTGTAGAAGACAAATAATATATTTAGTTAAACCTCCATTGTCCAAACTCACTGGTACTAGTGAGGGTTAGTAAAAAATATATTTCTTTGTTTAATAAAATTATTACTGTAACTGTTCCCAATCAAGAAACCAATCCAAAATGAGTTACAATACAATTTACCTTTAAATGTATATCATGCATAATTGTTACCTCATAACAATTCCTTCCTAACGTATAGAACAATACCACCACAAATATATACAGTACTGATGAAGTTGTTTATCATAATCAATATAAAGTGTCAAAAATGTACCTTTGCATTCTTTAAAAATGTGTTGGATTGAATGTCGCCACAGAAGAGGGAGATAACACAGGTGCTATATTAAATAATTGACTCTACCTCTAAGTGTCTGAAGTTATGGCTGAAGGTACAGTACTAAATAGCATCACAATTACAATCACTTTTTTTTTCAAAATACTGCTGGAGTTTATTGTAACAATACTGCATAAATACCATGGCACAGTACACATGTCAAGAACCATCAGCTATGCCCTTCTTTAACAAACACTGTTGGATCATCACCCTTGCGAGACCTCAGCATTGTTTCCCTTCTGAAGATCAGAGCCTCCAGCTCCCTGCCACCACTCCCACACGGGGTGGGAGATGGATTCAGATCAGACTCTGCTGGCAGGATTTAAAACTGACCTTTTTTGGCACAGAGGCAAGCCTCCTACCCGCAGAGCCACCAGTTATTTTCCAATGAACTGTCCAAGCTGCCTGCTGTATTAAGTTGCATTGTTTTCTTGCCAAAAGGGTCACTTTTCTCCTCAATGAGGCTTTCTATAAGAACTAGTAAGTTACTGTATATTTTCCTATTTATTTGTTCCCAGATAAAGGTGACCAATTGTTCTAGTCAAACCTGTATTAAGAGACCACTCAAGGGACTGTCTAATAGTAACCTCTTAACACAGGTGGTATCTTAAAAGAGGGTCCATAACTTATGAATTTTCAATTTGTCTCTGACATGCTTTCCTGTAATTATTTCTGTCTTACATGCACTGTAAAAGCCAGAATATGTACGAACAAAAGGAAGTATTCATTTAATAACATTCATTTAGATAATGCATTTACAAAACAAATTATTTTGTGAAAGTAGTGTATGCTTGCCTGTCTCAGGTCACACAAAATATTTAATCCTTTGCAAATTTCAATGCCTTTCAGGTACATGTTGATTCATTGCATCCTGCAACCAATGGCAGCATAAGCATAAAATCTTTTTCGAATACCGCGCACTCTTAGAAGTATGGCTTGAATTTGTCGGTGATAATTTTCCTTTAAGTCTTAAGCCGCTACATTCTAACTTTGAGAAGATCAAGTTCAATTAGCGGACAACAACAACACAACAAGAAACAGACACATTGGAAGCTATCTAGTTTCCAGGCAAGTTCGAGAATGAAATGCAAGTTAAAGTAGCATCTGGGGGAAGTGATTAATGTCATTGCTTGCTCTTGTGTTTGAATAATGAAGAAGGGGAAACAGAATCAGCAAATCAATCAGGACATCAAGGTAAAAAAAAAAAGCAACTTTGTTTAGTAATTAACAGTTTAATTAAGATATTGAATCGGTTCAAAACACGGTATTGTGAACAAAAATAAAAACCTAAAACTTCAAGCCCTAGTTCCTTCCGTTTCAATGTATCTGCGCCTTTTAGTGCTGAATTTTTCAGCAGTTTTTCTGGCAATTTTTCTGTCTTTACAAGTAAAATAACTTTAATTTTGTCATCTAGGGAGAACCTATTGTTTCTCCACTTTTTCTCTCTTTCTTTACAAGCTGTTGTTTTATTGATTACGAATAAAAGACCGCTAAAATGGTTACCATATTCCTTTGAATTTAGGACGTACCATTTAAAACGATATTTTTCTCATAAGAATAGCCCTGTGTAAGGGTGCTTAATACAGGTCTGAGTCCATTGCTGGGTAAGAGAATTGTGTTCGGTGGTTGCGTTAGACAGGTGGTCGCTTAATACAGTTCAATAAAAGCACAAATAGCATTGGGAGGAATTTAAAGAAAATAAAGGTGGTCGCATGAGCAGGTTTGACTATTGGATTAGGAGAATGTGACCCAGGATCTTGCCTCATGGTCTAGGTGAGACTCCCTCCATTGAAGACAGATGGTCTGCAGTCAGAGGTCAACCAGAGCTGGCTGATGGAAACGGATCAAAACAAACACTTAAGATAGGGCCTTGACTCTCGTTCTGCAGCAAGCCTTCATATTATTTGAATATACGAATACAAGGGCTTCTGGAAAACATGTCCTGTTTTCTTTTTATGAGTGGGTTGTAGAAGTGCAGATTTTAAATTACAGTAGCAAGAGATAAGACATTTGACTCATAGTTGAGTGCCTCTGCTAGGGGTTTTTCATCCATTAAGTTGACAGTTAAGTCTGTTAATTTCAGTACACGTTTGCGTCTTACCCCAAGACTACCGTAGGCACTAGTTGAATTCACCTGCATTTTGTGCATTTCAACTATGGAAGGCTGGTTTCAAATCCAGCTCAGATCACAACTGAAATTGTCCACATCACAAAACTACCACACATTGAAACTGACTGTCTGGCTTCAGAGGAGCTACAACTGAATAGCAGGCTCAGGTCAGGACTGAGGTGCTCCTGTTACAGAACTTTTCCTTGCCATGTCTTGGAGCATCTGTTGCTCCATGGAAGTCTTCCACCCGAAGACTGCCAAGACCCAACCCCCAGTCTAAGAACGGATGAGAACAGACTCTGAAGGTGTTACAGCTGCAGGCATCTGTGACCTGATATTAGAAAAGCAGTTCCATACAGTATGTACCACCAATAAAAAAGTGTAATGGATACTAATGACAGAACTGTTTAAAGCCTACAAAGCAACTTAAAACTTGATGTTGAGGAAAGGAAGATCCAAAGAATATATACAAGCAGCAGACAATCAGGGTGATCAATACTCACAGCAAAAATGAGATTTTCTGAAGTGAAAAGTAACCCAGCTTTTCAGAGATATTCTACAATTAATAGGTTATCCATATGTTAACCACATAAAATATAACAACCAACATCTTTTTCAGGTTTATTTCAAATTTTTTAAACTGAGCTCAAACCAAAACTAATAAAGAACAATGTCTTGGATTGATGAAGTTAGAGGCATGGCATCTCCTACCTGTATCACGTTCTGTGGGTCTGTGAGTGCTGAAGGATTTAGAGGTGTTTTATTGAATTAACAAAAGCTTGTTTCTGATTTCTTCAGTCCAAGATGTTGCCAACTCATAGGAAGCTGGAGGGCAGGGTTTATTGTTCCAGCATGGTTGCAATTCACCACCCATCTGCTTGCATTGCATCGTTCCTGGCTCAGACTGAAAGGTCAAGGTGACGGATTGGCCTTTCTGACTGTGAGATGTGAAGCAGGCCTCAGGAAGTTGTTTAGGCCAAGATGTGGCACACATACACTTGACTAGGAATCCATGGAACAGTTTTGAATCTTTCAGCTTGTTTTTTTCTTTTTTGTTTGTTTTGTTTTTTTTAAATGGACTGTAAATAAGAGTTACAAACAATTGGCAAACAATTGTCATTTGGCAGACTTCTTTTTGATTTTGTTAACTATAAATACAATAGTCAAAAATTATATTATGACAGTTTCAAGTTTTTTTTTTAATTAGTGATTTATTTTAAGTATAAATACCTTAACTTTTCTCTTTTTTTTTTTTTTGAGAAAGAATTTGATTATTTTGTAACTCCATAAGGCAATATAGGCTTCATTCACTATGCATTAATAGATATTTTAAATCTTATATCATCAATAACTACTATGCATAGAATAATCCAAACACAAAAAAAAAACAGTTCAGCACCAAATTCTAGCCTTCAAACCGCTATTTAGTTTATTTACCATTTGGAGTCTATGATCCATCGTAACCAAAATGCAAACAGTCAAACGCAAATGTTTCTAGAAAATTCTAAGAGCTTTTATAGGCGGCCTGCCGCGAATGCGAGATCAGATAATGAAACCTGACAATGTTAATACTGTGTGTGCTTTAGGGCAATTATATAATACCAGAGCATAGTACTGAGTATCTAGTTTTAAAGAAAGAGTTTCTTTATTAATTCTGTAAGGCTCTCAATGGAGTCTGAAACTCCAACCACTTCCATAATCACAAGATATTGTTTGAAAACAAAGCTCTCTAAATCAAGACAGAGTTGTGTTTAAACCGGCATTGACCAGTTGCTCGTTTTAAAGCTTGAAACTTTGTGACAAGGGTTGAAACAGTGACAATGACATCTAATACTTGCACTACATTATTTAAACTCCTATTTTTCACCTGCTTTTCTCTTCAGAATTCCCAGTATGTGTAGCTTGGTGTTTCATTTCGCTAACCCGCTGAATTGATTCATGAAATGAATATCTCTATCCTGCAAATATGTATATATTACTTTAAACATGCAGAATAAATAGAGGCCATAATACTGTCAACAGCATGCGGTCATCTTTGGAGTCTGCTAACAAACAATGCCATGCATCTTACCTGTTGTGCATTTCCATTTGTTATTTATGTCCCAGATTTGCAGTTATGAAAGGAAAACATTTAGTAAATATGCATTTTTTTTATGTAAAAACATGACAATTGGTACGACAATACCGAAGGCTAAAGCCATGCTTTCAGATAGTGTTGTACTTTTTTGATCCTTTCATCTGACGGTGAAATTGCCCGCACTCCTTCAATGGCAAATTCGCTTTTATTAACCAACCCACTGCTTGCCCTATTGAATGACATGCGTTCCACCAGTAACATGCTTTTGTGCTGAAATATACTTTTGTTATTAATTGAGAATTATATGAGCTCCATATTAACATTCTTTGTTAGAAATTACCAAGAGAACTATTCCAAAGGCTAAGGGACAAAGCCTTCCAAACTAGAAACGGGCAAAAGCTAAAAGGTGCACCAGATCAAACTATTTCTTACATAACTAAAGCAATGAAAAATACATACAGTCTAAATGAATGTAATCACACACCAAGCTACTCACAAGTGATCCACAACTGCAAAATTAGTTCCAATTGCATGGTTTTGCCATTGCTGGTTAAGATATTATCTGATAGGGGTTATTCAGGGCAGTATACTGCAGTTATATGAAACCACAATGGTAGTTTCTGAACTTTTCAGTAAGGGAGGTAAAAAGTAAAAAGATGGCCCTCTTGTCTAGGTACTGATTGATACTAGCATTGAATCAGTGTGAGTGTCATTAGAATGCCAACTGTCACTACAGTAACATTCTGGCCATTGGTGAAATATAATGAGCAAAGCTGTGTTACAATTTAAGGACAGAACTTCCCCCAAGCCTCAACATACAATCTCAACAGATAAGAGTGAATATGTCCACTACATTTTGAACCTAGAAATGCAAAATCTGCAATAAAATAGTTTTTGAGTAAGGCTAATCTACACAACTACGAGGTGCAAGTGGTCTCAATATAGTTTACAGAAAGCATTTCCCCTTTAACTTGTGGAGACACCACCAGCAGGAAGCCTGAGCTGACGCCTCTCAAGGAAGCCTCCTAAGTAAATGCAGACAAGCGTTTGTGCTTGTGCTTTCATCAGCACAGGACACCATTAAAAATGAGACTAGGCTGTCTTCTTGGGTAAATTATTTCAAAAGTAAATATGAGTGAAATAACTGCCTGGAGGGGGAGGCTTTCTAATTATTGAAATTGACATTGTCTCCTTTCCTCAGTGTTTTTGCCACAGCAGGACTGCCACAGTAACACAAGTGTTGATGTTAAATGGATATAGTTGTGATGTTAAATGGATATAAATAATGCATTATCTATACATTTCTGTAGTTGCTTCTTGCATATGTATTTGCAGTCTGTATTTACTTTGTATTAATATTAAATACAATTTTGACATTTTCTATTTTAAAGAGCAAGAGCTTAGGTCGGCCAAGGTGTCCTCGGCTCACCGTGCACCAGTGACCCCTATGGTCTGGCCAGGCGCCCGCTGGCTTGCCTGTAAACTGCCCAGAGTAGCACTGTCCACTGACGCTGTAGCTCTGGGTGGCTGCATGGCAAGTCTGCAGTGTGCAAAGAAGCGGAGGACAGCGTGTGCTTGTCTTCACCCTCCCGAGACAGCGCAGGGGTGAAAGCGGTGAGCTGAGCCTAAAAAAATAATTGGGCATTCTAAATTGGAAGAAAATAATAAAATAATTGGCGACTACTAAATTTAAAAAAATTAAAAATTAAATAAAAAGAGTTATGTATTTTTCCTTAAATTATTGATAATTAACCCTGCTATCGCTCTGCTAAATGAGACCCCTGCCTCAACTCCTCCCATGTCAAAGCTGAGTGACTTCGACAAGCTGTGTTTCTCATATTAAATCGGAGTTGCGATTTCTGCTTTTATCGTGCTTGTATCACACTAGTACTTGGTGAAAACTCATCTTGTGTAAACAAGATGCACACCTTCCTGGTCTGTACAGCTAGCTCAGTACCTACATCTAGGCTTAAGCCCACACTGATAGACATTATCAGATGCCACAGTCCTCTGCAGTCATCATCTTCCCACACTATTGCTTCAGAC
The DNA here is from genome assembly GCF_017654505.1 of Polyodon spathula. Taxonomy (NCBI): domain Eukaryota; kingdom Metazoa; phylum Chordata; class Actinopteri; order Acipenseriformes; family Polyodontidae; genus Polyodon; species Polyodon spathula. The sequence continues at coordinate 31,873,251 of NC_054551.1, read as the reverse complement.
CGCGAGTACGCAGTTCTGATCAGAAGCTGTCTTCTGGGATGTGAGATACGTCGTTTTCCTGGAAGCATGTTCTGTTTAAATGGTAGCATTGCCTCATGATGTGAATATTACTATTACTATTTCTGACACAGTAGCTCAAAATTAAACTGCCTCTGGGAGCAAATACACAATATATACAACTTTGAGGTACAGTACGAGAATCACATAATGACCATTTCTGACAGCCAACAAATCAACCCTCAATGAATAGATCTTTTCAAGGTCCTACACCAAAGCCCGCAGGCATTGTTCTGATTGACCTCTGGTGACATACAACTGTGAATAATTGCCTTTTCTACAGTTTTTTTGACATGGCAGATTCTGAGGCAGAAAATGGTTAATTTAGCACTCATTAAATGGAGGATCTGAAGCGCTGTGAACTTTCTCTGCCCACAAGACAACCAAAGCACAAGCAGCAAGCCCAGCCCACAGCTTCCCCACATTCTTCTGAGCGACTTAACCCTGACCTGGAGGGCATTAGCCTCTGCTGAAGTGAAGAGTGATTCAGACTCAATGACTATTCATGCCTGTTCAATTTTTTCTAAAAAGACCACCAATTAGGCTTAAGGGTAAACTTTTCCCTCTCTGAGACCTAATTAAGGCTCTATTGTTGCTGTGCATATATACCATTAAATGTGATAACCTGGTTCATTTTAATACAAATGCTTTGACTGAACATAATGTCAATTGCAGCCCCACCTGGGCGTTCACACTTTGCTGATGTCTTTAGAGGTGCATGCATGCTCTTCCTAAATATTGTCACACAGCATTTAAGCAGTGCAACTACCAGAGATTAGACAGTTTCCTAAATGAGGCTCTGCTTAACAGAGATGCCTGTGGATAAATATATGGTTATAATAAAGCAAGCATCCTTTCCTTATTTTATTGGGTGACCAATCACCCATAGGGGGTTATGTTGGTCTTCAAGCAAAAGAGAAACTAGCCAGCTGTATCTCATTGTAGGTGGCTCAGTTAGTCGTATACAGCACCAGCATCAGGGCCATAAAGTCCAGACAGCTTTAAATCCATATAACTCTACATGGTAATTTTGCACTTTTCCCATGGTCATATTATGTATTTATCATAGTTTGCCAAGGTTTGCCATGTTATATGATTTGCTTAAATATACCTTTACAGTGCTTACCTATACCCTGTTACTAGGCTTTCACTGGGGTACTTGTTTATAGGGGGTTTGCTATGTAAATTGGCTTGGTTAGTCTGATCCTGAGTGGGCTAGAGAATGGATATGTTGCTATATTTTTTTTATATACAATGCATACATACATGTATCTACTGTATGTATTTTTCTTTTACCCTCCAAAGTCACAAAACGTTTCCAGTTGATACTGTAAATCACTCCCTTGATAAGACATGCAGTGATAATTATTTTTATTTTGTACTATTATTTCTGCTTTACAGCACAGCACTGTTGTGGAAGCTGAGGTGCCACTACTCAACTGTTATCGTGAGCTACATGGCAGAAATTGTAGCTCTGCTTCATTTGTTGAGATGTGTGAAGTTTGCATAGTTTCTACTGATTTTTTATTTAATTTGGTCAACAATATTTAATAATCAGTAATTTGCACGATTACTTCCCTTCTATATAACAATATAACAAATCTAACACAATTCAATAAATCCTATGTTGTTAATTTGGCTAATAATAATAATAATAATAATAATAATAATAATAATAATAATAATAAATTACAAAAAACGCCTTGTACAGTAGAACCACTGAATCCTTTCTCCTGCCAACTGTTCTCTCATAATGTCAGACTTCTTAAATTGCAATGGGATTTATAACTATAAACAAAAACGGAGCCAGCAAAATTCCTCATTGCATGCCTCGCTCACTCAAAAAATACAAGATCAGGCGCCATCTGCTGAATTTTTATGAAAACTACACCAATCTCAAGTCAATGCATCTTTCTTAACGTGACTCCCATGAAAATGATTGGAAGTTGTCCAGTGTTACCCTCTGCTCTGCTTTACACTGTGGTGTTCACCCTGAGTGTCATTGCTTTTCAGCATGTTTAACTCAATCTGTTTTTAGTGTGGGGTCGTGGTTTTTAAAGAGAACACCATAGGTTTGTTTTTTTTAATATAAGAATATTGAATAATTTCTCCAATGTCATGTTGAATACATTTGACCTAATCTAAAGTATCTATAAAGTGTTAAAGTGTTATAAATTACACATAGTGTGGGTGTGCCCCCACATAGCTAAAGCTCAATGGCTTAATTCAGTACTACTGACTACCACAGTTAAATATCAGCATTTATTTCCATAAAGCAGTCTGGTAGCTCGTACAGTACTGGAAAAAGATGTTGTGCAGAACCTGATAGCTGAAGCTCTGTGCACGCAATGCTTTGAATGTATAAATGTTTGCCCTAATCATCTTATTTGTGAAAGGCATGCAACTTGCTTTGTCTTCACAGAGGTGTTCACCATAGGGAACATTTACCCCATCCTCTTCTCAGCCTTATTAATGTCAAAGTCTACTTCTACTGTGCAATACAACAGTCAAGTCCCAGTCATAATTCTTTCAAAGAACCTTCTGATATTAAAATCAGACCTACTTAATTCTCTGTAAAGCAGCTTCTAGTCTATTCTGGTAGCTATTTTTGTGATGAAGACAATCGCAAGCCCAAAGGAATCAGGAGCCCTTTCTGATGTTAATGTTTTATGTTCAACTGTTGGCCCTGCGCCAGATAATGATCTAAAAAAATGTGTATTAATATTATTATGAATCCAGTTACACTCAATGGGGGATAAAGTTTCTGTAGACTTTTTTTGTGTGCTAGTTAGAGCAATAATGTGTCTCACAGACCCACGATCGGCGAGTCTCTGTCTCTCTTTTTCTCTGACAGGAATTCGGAGGGCATCATCTGACCTTGAAGCGTCAATGAAATATGCAGTAATTGGCAAAGGAAAATAATCATTATAAGCATCATTCTGTTCACATTGTGCTGAATGTTCAACAAGTATACAGGAGCACACAGAGACACAGGCTATTGGTGGTTTAAAGATATAAGTATTGCGTTTCAAGGACATTTTTTTTTGGGGGGGGGGTTGTGTTACCATAGACTTCAGTCCCCTCTCAGCTGTACCCAAATAAAAGCAAGTTGCTACAGCAAAATGAAAGGCCACAGGTGAATTATTAGGTGTGGAGATGTCATTGGCTCTTAAGAGGTTAATAAACCACTCTCAAACTGGGCAGTGGCTCTGTGTGTACACATAGCACGTTTTTGGGTCTCAATCATGCTGCCAGCAACACTCTGAGGTGAGCTTATGGCAAACCAAATTAATCCACCCTTTCTATTTTGTTGCATTCGCTCAGCCTATCAGAGGGTCACAGAGATGTAAACTTAGAGCATGTGCAAGGATAGAAACAAGACTCCCATTGCATAGAAAGTTTGATCCAGTCCTGTTTTTTTTTCTAGGAGTTTAATAAGACACACCTGAGTTTGTTACCTGTACACTGTGGCTAATGAAGCTTGTATTAAAACTAGGAATGAGTGAAACTGCTATGCAATAGGAGCCTTATTTCCATCCCTGATGTGTGATGCTGTACACATCACAAGGAGTCCTCATTAAAGTCAATGGCGCAGTTGCAAAACATAGTACGCTACCAGGGCCTAACTTGCTTCAAGGTTCCCAGAGCCTGAAAGGGATACTGTCTTCCCCTCTCTATCAGAGACTGGCTAGCACAGCCCTTTTCTCTTCATAAAGATGCTCTGGGATATTTAATTCCCACAGACTTGACAGGGCTACCCTTTAAATAGGTGATAAAATATTAGGATAATTACAGGGTTATCATTGCAGTGACAACTAGCTAGTTCAGACTCCCTCTGGGTGAGTCTCTGGTATGTGTGCCTGAGGTTCACAGTGGAGATTTGTCTGAGTGTTATAAGAAAATGATGGACCCTGCTAAATGCACTATGGGAGAAAACTCATCACCTTAGAAGAAGTGGGCAGAGCGACTGTATGTGAACCACAGGGTAGCCAGATAGCATCTCTGTCACAACAACCTAATAAATGCCTGAAAAAAAAAATATATATATATATATATATATATGTGTGTGTGTGTGTGTGTGTGTGTGTGTGTGTGTGTCTGTGCCACAAATTAAACACCAAAGGCTCCTACCGAGCCTGTGAAATTAATTAAAATTAAAATCCTAAATACAAGGCAGCCAGAATTGCGTGCTGAAAGGTGGCACTACAAAAGAGCCAGGTGGAGCACCTTTCTTCCAGCTCCCACTGAAAAACAGACGAGGTTGGAAGGAGAGATGGGATTCATTTTTGGCATTACAGCCCTCATCATAATCCTTCAAAACAAAAAAGGGCAGTCTATCTATATTAGCAGACTATCAGAAAGCATTGCACTGTACAGTACATGGGGGACAGCAATGCTCTCAAGGCAAGTTCCACTTTTCCAGCTCCATTATACAGTCCATATTTAGTTGCATAATTAAAATTCAATTTGAAAAGATTATTAAACCCTTTCATGATGAGCATGGATTGTTGTCAGGTGAACACAGGTACAGCTGAGAAAAGAAGATCTGTCCTTGATTCAGCATTGTAAATCGGGGGGGGGGGGGGGGGGGTGGCGGCTTGTGAAAACATGTCAATCACAGGTAATTGCTCTCCTGGAGGAACAATATGAGACTACAGATGACAGCTCATGCTAAACACATGGATTCATTGCAACACCTAATCTGCTAATGAGCTCAGCTAGTTAATTCCAGTATTGCTGCAAAGGAAGTTCAACACAGCTTACTGTGACAGCAAAGGGCAACCTGGTATGGAATACAAACCATCCTTCAGCAACTGCTATATAGCCTTGTCTGGTGCCCTTCTGGATCATAAAGCATGCAGTTGGTCTTACTGGGTGTGGTCTACTTTATTTCCTAATAGTCTCCCTGATAAAGCAACTGCTGTCCTTGGATGATTCACAGCATTTTTAAAAGCTGCAATCGCAATGTCCCGTAATATGAGAACATTGCAAGAACTGTACTGCTGTGTAATGTAAAACATTTAAAAAATGCAAACACTGACCTTTCTCTTAAATCGTATTTGAATATTTGTGTTTTAATTATTTATTGTATATCTTTTCGATAACTTTGCTAGTCACTTCTTCTATTTATTAACCAAAAAACACATAGAAACCTTGCACATCTAACATCAGCTAACAACAGGTAGGAAATTAAAACCACAGGCTTACCCAGTTATTAAACATTCCCATCATATTTCATGAAAATGTAAAACAGAAAAAAGAGACAACCATCCTGTGCACTGTGCTCTATCGGAAACGGACCCAAGTCAGTTTCTAGGAGCTACGCCTCAGTTGAATGTGTTCTCTCTTGTGAAGCCTGTCTATTTGTCTCCAGATGTTATTAATGTATGACCTCCCTGCAAAAACCCATGCAAACGAAAGAGCCACCATCCAGTTCTGTAAATACGGAGAGGACAGCAGTAGCCATTGCCGAGGCCTTGCTTACAGGGCAGCTAAAGCTCCAGTATTCACACAGGTCATGCTTATCCCATTCTAGTTCATTATACTAGGGGCTTATCCCATTCTAGTTCATTATACCAGGGGCTTATCCCATTCTAGTTCATTATACCAGGGGGTTATCCCATTCTAGTTCATTATACCAGGGGGTTATCCAGCTCTAGTTCATTATACCAGGGGGTTATCCAGTTCTAGTTCATTATACCAGGGGTTATCCAGTTCTAGTTAATTATACTAGGGGGTTATCCAGTTCTAGTTCATTATACCAGGGGGTTATCCAGTTCTAGTTCATTATACCAGGGGTTATCCATTTCTAGTTCATTATACCAGGGGGTTATCCAGTTCTAGTTCATTACACTATGGGGTTATCCAGTTCTAGTTCATTATACCAGGGGGTTATCCAGTTCTAGTTCATTATACCAGGGGATTATCCAGTTCTAGTTCATTATACCAGGGGGTTATCCAGTTCTAGTTCATTATACCAGGGGTTTATCCAGTTCTAGTTCATTATACCAGGGGGTTATCCAGTTCTAGTTCATTATACCAGGGGGTTATCCAGTTCTAGTTCATTATACCAGGGGGTTATCCAGTTCTAGTTCATTATACCAGGGGGTTATCCAGTTCTAGTTCATTATACCAGGGGGTTATCCAGTTCTAGTTCATTATACTAGGGGGTTATCCAGTTCTAGTTCATTATACCAGGGGGTTATCCAGTTCTAGTTCATTATACCAGGGGGTTATCCAGTTCTAGTTCATTATACCAGGGGGTTATCCAGTTCTAGTTCATTATACCAGGGGGTTATCCAGTTCTAGTTCATTATACCAGGGGGTTATCCAGTTCTAGTTCATTATACCAGGGGATTATCCAGTTCTAGTTCATTATACCAGGGGGTTATCCAGTTCTAGTTCATTATACCAGGGGTTATCCAGTTCTAGTTAATTATACTAGGGGGTTATCCAGTTCTAGTTCATTATACCAGGGGTTATCCATTTCTAGTTCATTATACCAGAGGGTTATCCAGTTCTAGTTCATTACACTATGGGGTTATCCAGTTCTAGTTCATTATAACAGGGGGGTTGGAGTGCTCTTATGAAGGCGTGTCAGCTGGTAACTGTGGTCCAACTCTCAGATCAGCTGGGGAAAACACAAATGCAATTACTCAACTGGAAAAATACAAATACACTAATCAGCTACCAGTAGTGATCAGCGGCTAACAAAGGGAGATCACTCCATCCCAACTCAGGCACAGGCTAATATTAATAGTGCCATTGTGTAATTACTGCAGACTTGAGCGGGTGCACGAAAGGACAGGCTCCTTAGTCCACTACAGTACATTGAAGATTAATGAGTTCTATCTATCTATTTTGCCTGGCAGACAGACGTCTATCCCAGTAAACTGTAGCTACTGGTTTTACACTCACCCCGGGTTTTGTTCGGCACTACGTAGCTGCAAGCATTTCCTCCTGATTTATTAGTAACAAATCGGCTTTTGAAGGCTCGCGTTCTTCGTTGTCAGATAATGAATATGGAGACACGGTGAAGACAAAACAGAGGTTAATGACAACAGTTTCCCTGAAGAATACGTAACTGGATATGCAACGTAACAATAATAAATTTGTCTACATTTTGACATACCATTTTGCTGGCTCATAAATACTGTCTAAAGGGACAAATGTAAATTAATGGTTCACTATTAGTGACGTTTTAAGATAGAAGCCCCATCTTGTTTGAGGCCTATTTACCCTTTATAAATGCAATTACAGTCTACTTTTATTTCCAGTGGTGTAGTGTGATGAAATGTTTGTTGAAACACACACACACACACACACACACACACACACACACACACACACACACACACACACACACACACACACACACACATCTATATAATAACTTATAGTTTATGCTCATTACAAAGAAATAGGGATTTTAATTAAACTTCTGGAATTACTTCCACTGTTGATGACTACAGGACAAGCCATGCAGGCTTCAGATTCAGGAATCCTACAAGCACACAAGCAAGCTGTTCTTTATCACACAAGCGGACACACATCCTTCCTTTTTCAGTGTTCAGGAGGGAAACCTCATCGTGCCACTGTCGCCTTTGCCACTAAAGTCTATTAAAAATTAAAAGCTTCCGGTCCTCTCTGACTTGTGCCTTGGAATGTCTGTACCAAGTTTCTTCACAGTTACATAAGCAATTCTATAATGTCGTGTAATATATACATATTTATATACATATATTATATATACTATATATATATATTATATATATAGATAATATATATATATATATATATATAGTATATAGATATATATATATATATATATATATATATATATATATATATATATATATATATTATAAGCACTGCCATTATATAACCATATCCACTCCTGTAAAAGCAAAGTAAAAACCATATTGTGTAATAACCACAACATATATTAAGCAACGCTTTTTAATAAGTCAGTAATTCAATTGGCAGTCGATTTAATAGGAAGTAAAAAGCATACTGATGACACGTTCCACAGTTATTTTGATTAACCCCTTAATCAACATTAAACTGTTAAAAAGGTGACTGGATGCTCTGCTCTGTTTAAACCCTGTAGCTTACAGTAGCTTCTGTTAACCAGACACACTATATCACAAGGACTGAAAGACCGTGGGATTGCCCCTCGTCATCGTGTATCCTCTCAAGATAATTCACACATTGTTTTACAGGGTTACAAATGTTGCTAAAATAGGTCATTATCAGTGACCGACCGCATGCAATTTGCAAAAAGGCGTGAAATCGCTAACAACAGATGTGCAGTGGCATAGTGAATTATGCATGCAGTGCACTGAACAAGAAGAAGTGGCAATAAATGGCTGGGGACAACATTTTCAATCATGATGTATTCTCCGATAAACTCTGTTGTTCTTGGGGGAGGGCTTTATACATTTCAGTGGGTTCATTATTAATTAATATTAATTCACAATCATTTGTGCTAGACGGGATCTGAGTGGTTGTGCTATGAAAGCAGTCTGCCATATGATTAATAGTAAAGACGTCCTACCCCTCCCCCAGATAATAAAACGGTATTTGACCCCTTCATCAGGAGAAGCTTATATATCCACTCCCAGCAACCAGTGGATGTAAAAAAAAAAAAACACATCAAACAAATGTGGTATTCCTTACTTATGTATTTGTAACATCCACTGGGGGCAGAGTGTTGCAGGGGAACAGGTTAATGGTTACACTCTGGGGGTACCAGCTGTACTAAGAAAAATACATACTTGAGAGCCCCGTTGTAAAAAGTCACTAGGATATGCTGATTGAAACAGACAATTTACAAAGTGAATCACAAGAAGAAGACAAGGTTACTTGTGATACTTCAGGCACACGTATCAAGATTATTCTTATTAAACTATGTATTATAAGAAATATAGTATAGGCTTCTGTAAGATACAGAACAAGCCCATACATATCAGCTTGTATCACATAACACTGTATACAAAATTCAGCTCTATATACATATTCAAACATGCAGTTGCTTTTAACATAACATAGTCCATATACTGTAATTCTGGTTATTATTGAGTTTACAGAATAAAATAATATAAAAAATTACAGTTACCATAAACTCTAAAGTATTAAGGGGCTATTTCTGTGTGGTTATTATGATTAAAACAGCCAGCATCCAGTTTTCCATTTTCAAAGAAGACAAAACAGCAGTAAGTGTCTGATAGAAGATTTTAGGGGGCGTCTTGTCCTATGCTCTGTGTCATTAGTTACCGTCCACATAATTATTTTTGGTTGCATCTATCGAATATCTGATTCCGCTAATGAATTCAAAGGATTAATTTCACTGCAACAATGTATCAATTGTTTCCAGTAAGAGATAAACAGAGTAGCAGTAACTTGATTTTCAAGTAAATTGATCAAACCTGTACAAATGCTGTAGCAGATGGTTTCATTGATCTGTCTTCATTGGATGTAGAATTTTCAATGGATATCTGAGATGGTGCTTACTAATACTGTACTTTTTTTTTCCTGATCTGCAGCAATTAATATTAGGCAGATACCAGTAACTCCATTGTTTTGCTCCCATCTGGATTCTTTGTCTGAGCTGCTATCTTGAAGCCTGCCTGGCTTTGCTGTGTGTGTTATGATTCACAGTTTAAATAGGTTGGTAATGTGTCATCAGCAGTCCCAAAGAGAGAAGAAGCCAGAACACACAGTAGTGGGACTTCTGTAAGCTTTTGAAAATATAAAATATACTTTAATAAGTGCTGAGACAAGCACGGGTTTGATTATTCTTTCAAAGTTCTAAACAAACAGTCTGTTTTTATATTTATTTTTATTTTAATTAGCTGATCTTACCAAATTTACAGTTAAAATTGCTTTTAATTTAGTCCTAAATATTTAAATTAGTATTATGGAACCATTTAAATTCCAAGAAACACACCCAACATACTTTACCATGTCAATAATCTCAAAGAAATCAGTAATATATAGAAATCGTTAAATGACACTAAGTACGCTTGGAACAGTACAGCTGACTAGCTGGTACAGTCAGTTAGAGAGACAAAAAGCTAAGAACAATGGCCACTATGATACAACTAACCAGATAAGAACAGACCAGAAGGGTAAAAGAAGATTATTCTAACATGCCTGGTTAGGGTTAAGGTTATGAGGCACATATGTGTTGTTTGAAACCTGGAAAATATCCGGGATTAGTTTGGAAGAAGCTAATTAAATATTACATGAATACTGACGACCCCATAATCCTGTGTGTTTGTGCTGGGAAATGCTGCTGGTCCTTCCAGCACTCGTAGCAATTGATATCGTTTACTTTACGTTTCTCCTCTCTCTCTCCCGTTCTCCACTCCCGAAGACACAGCCCCGAGTGAGTGGAAACATGCTGCTTTTATACAGCTGTACTGAGACACGATTGCTAATCAATCATTCAGTTGGAGTCTCGGTAAAACTGCATGTGAATTAATAAAGTGCAATTCCCCATGCTCGCATATTATTACATTTTACCTGCACGTGAAGTGCTGTGCAATCCTCATGCCTAAATTAACAAATATACATTTTAAACACTAGTGCGCATACCCCATATTACATCCTGTGTACCAATAACTATACACCAACATTAACACACTACATGCAACATACAACACAGAAATACACCCCCAGGAGCGGGGCAACATTGCCACAGGTACTGAATAAAAAGGCGACAATGAGATCAGGCTTGGCTTAACCTGTTCCACATAAGCAAATCAGTCAGGGTCAAATTTGAAAAAGGCAGATATTAGCACTACTACAGTATATATGTAACGGGTCAAAATGGCAGTGATGCTGTTTAAAGAGCTGAGGTTTAAGTCACCCATTTTAGCCTGTACCGGCTGTGTCGCTGATCTCGTGGTTTAAAAGTTAATGACAGGCTGCTGGAATGACATTAAGCTCTTCATTCTTCAGGAAAGCAGAGACTTGTTTGATTGGATTGGTTATCATGAAGAACAGGTCCCCGCAGATGGCTAGCTCTTCCAAAGGAGCACTAAGACTTTCATTTAAATGCCAAGGCGCAAAATCTCAAACAATAAGACTTTAACAAACAAAGCAAAACAACAATCTGATGAGGAACGTGATAAGAAAATGGCATGAATTCCTGTGGTGTTTGGGTAATAATTTCAAGAATAGAAAAGAAACAGGATCAGATTTCATTCAATTCTGGCAACTAGATGAGCTCTGGCTATTCGGCTGATCCAAACCAATAAAGAATATGCAAATTTAAACCACTAATTAACAGACGCAATATTAAAAGCAAATCTGAACATTTCATTAAAAAACATCATTTTAATACTGTCCTATAATTAAACAATTTTTCTTACTGTTAGAAATTTTGACGGATTCAAAACATCACATTGTTTGTCAGAATGTCAGATTCAAATTGCAAATCTCATACCTGGGGCAAGGCTTCAAAATACTGAAGAACCATTTAAAATGAAAGCCTTTCATACCATTCAGTAGAACTTTTATGCAACGTGACATCTTTAACAAACAGCACTCGTTTTTTGTTTTGTTTATGAGGTATGCATTTTGGTAAACTTATTTCTGTTCAGCCCTCTGGTTGGCTGTCTATCCTGTGTGTATTCAAATCATAATGCAATCCATCAGCTCCCTACCCAAACCCACCTACAGGTTAAATAAATAAATAAAACTAGACATGCTGGAACGTATATTAGTGAAAAGATTTGTCCTTATTTCTTATTTTGTAGGTGTTTTGAAAACGAGATGCAGGCTGCACTGTGACACTGACCTCCTCCACTGCTGAATCTAATCAGATAAAGTGTCTGTAGAACCAGTGAGTTGGGGTATGGTGGTGATCTCAGAGACTATGCAACTCAGCACACTGTTCCACCTATCACAACCTTATAGTAGCAAAGTATAGAGACTTGATGACAGCCTAGGTGCATTAGCTTATTGTAAAGCTGAAGTCACCACAACGCAATGGCTTTGCAGAATAACAAAGGACAGATGTTATGTTATTATTGCAAGAAAGTTAAATGCAAAAGAATGAAAGGGAAACCATTTCATGTACTGTACATAGTTAGCAAAAACATCTTTCAATATCTTTCCACCCAGTTTCCTGTCACTTGTTAAAGCTACCAGCTGTTCCATTTAATACATTGAGTGAATTCTCAGAAGTGAGCATTGACATTTCAACTGCAAGTCATGATTAAACCAAAAAAGTAGAACTGAGAAGCAATTACAGACCAGAGCAAAATGAAAAGGGAGAGAACTCAAACTATTTGGATTAGATTCTCAGATTTTTTTTTTTTTTTTTTTACATCTTATAAATGCCATGCTTGTGAGTTTTTAATGAGTGTTTTTAGCTTGAGCATAACAAGCATTTTAGATAAGACCAGAAAAGACGTATATTTATGATGTCAGGCTTTATGTTATCCCAGTTAACTATTCAGTCAATAATGTTTCAGAACACTACATGATCTTGGTAGTGTAGAAAACCTCATACAACAAACATTCAACACAACAGAGCACATTTAGTTTTTTACTGGCTCTCATTTTGAATGATCACACTGTTCTAAATGATTGCAAATGCAAAGCTTCACCTAATCAATGTAACATACTTTCTTTTCCACACAATGAACTTGTAATATTAACAGAATAGATGCTCCATGTTGTTATTTCACCCGTGCGGATGGCTGTAAACAATCCACTTGTAAACAACCCATAAAGGTGTTGAAATGCCTTAGTTACAAACCTCTTTGTACCCATGGTTACCAAAAAAGTGATTAAATCAGCTACGTACAGCTATGTACAGCACCATAAACTTTAACTTAGCTTAATCAGTTAAAGTTTATGTAGGGAAACTTGATAGTATAAGAGAGTCTTACAACATTTGACCTACTGGTGCAAGAATGTGCCAACTTAAAACCTAATTAAAGACCCCTGTAAAAGCTTTTCAAAATAAGATTATAAAATGTTATAAGTGGATAGCGCACTGTAAGTATGTCCCGCTCACATTTTCAATGTCGGGGAAATGTCCCCCTCAAATTGCAGAAGTACTTCAATTAGTACTAGAAGTCTCCACTGGGACCCAGTGGAAATGGCAATCAACTGAGGTGTAATGCATTATTGGGGATCTCAAGCCAAGAGGAGAAAGTGCAACCCTGTAGTAAAGAATTGTTTCTAATAGTTTGTTTTTTCTTCTTCTTTTCCGAGGTCTATGGTCTCAGTTTGAACATTGGGGTCTTCTTGTCTTAGGGTGGCTGTGAAATATCCCATCCTGTACCCCGAAGAGGGAGTTCACAACCGCAGAGGTGCCAATCAGAATGACATAAATGTTTATTTTAAATTGTATTGCTACTTTAATTTTTACTACGATGGTGAAAGTCTTCTCTGCTGGACTAAAAAGTCCATGTTGTAATACCCAATTTGGAACACACAATTAGAATGGAGCCTCGCAGCTGCAATCCACCTAGCATTCAGGAGGCCGTCATCCGTGAGGGTTATACAACACAAAACATTGTGAACTGACCAATACTGTCTGACCAGCTGAGAGTAGTTTTCCTCCCTAACCCACGGCATGCAAAGGCCACCGACGCACTCCGTGTGGGAACCCCGTCAAGATAAGCAACTCGGCACAGCCGGAATTCGAACCACGTGCACTCTGTGAACCGCCAGGGATCTTGGCTAAAAAGACTCTTGCTTTACTTTACAGGCGCATCAGTCACACAGCTGTTTAATGATTAGTAATAATCATCCTTATAGTGACAAGGGCTAATTGTTTTTACAATATGTTTTTTAATTGCACATGACTGGTGAATGTTCTTAGACCCCCATCTATCATTTGGCATCGTGCGTTGTCTTTTATTCTCCTCAGATTCCTATCGCGGGAGATCCTAAGATATGCATGTGCTGTAAGGTGTGATCTGGATTAGAGAGATATTTTAGGAACTAGAGGTCAGGAGGGGTTTTGCAACTTTACTTTTGATATATTGTGTATTGGTCCTCCAAAAAGATGAAAAAGCCTAATGAAGACTAGAATCACATATAACCAGGGACAGCAGAGCTAATGATGTACTTGTCTTTAACAATAACACTAATCATATGTGACCTTGGGGCGACTCTATGAAATATAACGGGTCTACTCAACCCATACAACTTCATATTAAATGTATACTTATATAAACAATAGCTGCAACCCCCTCATGTCCATACATTAAGCACTACACTGGCTTTCATGCACTCACTGCAACCTCTTCTTAATTAATTACTTTCATGAAATGTAGCAGCTTTAGAGCTGCTTTAGAGATATTTTTAAATTAGGGCCACGCAACACCTTTCCATATGGCAAATTAATGAAGTCAAGAAGTACTGCAAATGTAAGGTGCACTACTGAACATCTGTGTCTGTTATCCTAATGGGAATTTTTAATAAAGAGGCTCCAGCCGTACAGTATATTTATGCTACTTCTACATTACCAAAGCTTTAAATGATGCACTAAAACAAATAGCGTCCATTAGACTGATCATATTGTTGTAACTCAAATTGTGTTTATTATGCTAATGGAACATGAAATTAAGAAAAAGACCTTTATGCCAATGGAATTAATTAACGAGCTTCATGAAAGCATCGGGATGTAATTTATTTCTGTATAAGTAAGTCTAATTTGCAGTTCCATGGGTCTTCACACTGCTGATTGTATTAGTTATTCCTGCATCTGTGCTACTCACAGCATGACTTTCCATTAGAAAAGAACACCACATTATATAAACTGTACCTAATTAAACATAATACAGTAGTGACTTGGTAAAGTGGCCTTTTTCAGGCAGCAGCTGTCTCACAAAACACACTGGACACAGGAGTTACATTATTATCAAGTGAACCTTGACTCGGGGAACATTCTGGCTTTACTTGGGAGTCTTTAACTGAACAAAAATGTGTCAGACTATAATGAGCCTCAACAGCTAAACTCTACCTTAGTTATTCTTTTTTTTTTTTTATCCTGAAACATACAAGCAAAGTGCAGCACGATATTTACAAGCAGAAGACACCCTCAACCCACAAGCAGGGTAGGGTGACAGGGGATTTATACAGTACATTAATGCACTGCGCTATGACCCCCTCGAGGCTTCGAATTACTACAAATCAAGCCCAGATATAAAATTTATATAAAATCATGCTAATACGTTGGCTGAAGAAAGTCACACAAGAAGTAAATAAAGGCACTCGACTCAGACTCTTAAGTGCTCATCCCTATATCATCCCCTGCCATTAATTCAACGGACACAATTAACCGAGGCAGATGATAAACAGTGATGTGAAAGCATACGTCCCAAAGGATTGTGTGAAGATTCCTTCTTCAAGGAAAGTAGGCAGCTTTTGTATTAGCTCTGAATCTACAGTAGTCCTGTTAGCAAAACCACTTGGTTGAGGCGCGTAAATACATTAAAATATCCCTCTGTTTAGCACTGTAATCCCACACATAGCAAGGATTACGTTCCAGTTTAGCAACCACTGTTGCTGCCATGGGCACAGATCAGTTTGTAGGTACTGTAGAGTGAACTCCCTTCTGGCCACTATACAGACCTCTCCCATTAGTCCCATATCTTTCTTCAGTGTTAGCAAGCACCTCAGTGCACTGCACCATGGACGCTAGGCACTAATAAGGAAAACAATCCAGTATTTCCATGAAGGTGCTCAGTGGTGACTCAATTACATCAGGTGGGAATGGGCTAGCTCGTGCTTTTGTTTTCTGCAGGTTCTCCCTAAAGCCTACCATTACACTCTCTCCACTACAGCTGTGTGACTTGATACCCCACCCAGGTGGCAAAATACTGTTTAAACCAATCACATGCTGGAATCTGGTGGTTCAACTTTATAAATGTAACAGTGCTCTAGAACAATCCAGTTATTGCAGGTCTCTTTTTCTTTTGTTTGTTTTTTCAGTGTAATATAAAAGCATCCTTCCACTTTGTTGAGCTGACAGTTTTTTGACATGGACAGTGTTAATTAGTGTAATGACATGCCTCCCTAATACATCATTATTTAGGTATCCTCGGGGTGTGCAGAAGCGCTGTGTCTTGAATGGTGTTCTGCACTGTTATGTTGCAGTGTTTTGCAAAATGGTCTACAAGCTGTTAAAAAATACAGCAGTACCTTCCAGGCACTGTGTTGCTGCCATGGCTGATGTCCTGTCAGGAGAGGCACTTTGTGTGCTAAAGCTACAGGTTCAGAACTGTACTTTGGCTGTGAGGCTGTCTAAAATAGCAATCCACTTTGGGGAAGCAAAATGTCAGGGAACTATCAGATAGAGCCCTGAAAAACACTTGCAACAGGCTTAATTTCATGTCCCAGTTTAAAAATAAATAAATAAATAAATAAAAACCTTGATATGGAGAACAAAGATGGACATATACGGCACTGTTACAGTGTACTACACATACACGATTCTACATAAAATCTAACAAGATATTTTAGTATGGTGCTTTTATCCTTATTGTAGCTTGTAAAGAAGAACCAAATACCAAATCAAACAAAAACTGTGATACAAGATAGCTGATTTTGGGCAGGAGTGCTATTCTTTATCATGGCTATTACATTTTAAAATGTGTAATTTAAATCAATCCCGGGGTCCTATTCATAGCATGCAACTCTACATGCTACTTGTAATGTAGTAAATGCTTGTTTAGTTAAATGAAATCCTGCAGTGGAGCTGAGAATTAAACCAATATTGTGGCTTACCATTGTCCGTCAAAGCAGAGTTTTACAACTTTGTACAGTACCCTGAACCAGGTTTTTTTTTATTTATTTAAAACAACTTTTCTTTAATAGGTACTAGAACAGCTTGTTAAGTGTGTTTGTGTTTAATTGGCTTAATTGGACTAATGGCGTATTTAGGTTTAATGAACAGCAGCTGTCTTTGCATTAAAGAACTACCTGATTTCCAAAAAACATCGTCAAGGGGTATACAAAAAAAACAGAAACTAATTAAAAGCTGGACTCTGCATGGTTTGTTCATCAGTTTGTGCGCTAGTTTTCCTCTTCAGAAATCCTAGATCAGGGGGATGCATTCACTTGTTTGCTGTGTTTCTTTGCTGCTGAGGGACTGTGGCTGAAGGTCATTCTATATTCCACTGACAAGCGCCTGGTGGCAGGGAGCAAGCTATCCAAGTCAATTCTGGAACAGAACTTTCAGAAAGACATTTCACCAGAGTTCCACTTCCATGCTCCATAATGACCCAAATTACCTAGCAAAGTGCTGCTCTATGTACAAGGAACACAGGAAGCCACACAGTCCCACAAAACAACTGCTGTTCTGGCACTAATGAAACACCCTTGGTGACGTGTATTAAGTATGCTACCAGTATAGTAATGGATATTTATAGTATTCCTTTTCTTACTTAAGCATACTTGTAAGAGTTACACAAAATTCAAACTCCTACAAATGTAAGATTTAAATGGGTTAAGCAGATAATTTTTTTTTTCTCTCTGAGCCCACACTTTTCTAGACCTTAAAATGTGTGTTTAATTAAGAGTTTTTAATCAGGATTAGCATTCTATTTGAAATGCATGGCAATATTTCAATTGCCCGTTTATACATGTCTGGGGAAAAAATGTGCTGGTGGTTACAGTGAATGAAAATTAGAATGCATAGTTAGGGTACATCTTATTACATCTGAATACGTTAAGTATAAAAGCTTCAATTCATACTATCAGTACTCCGATCTGCTGAAAATTGGTCTCCCGGTCGTAGCCCGATCCTGCTTTTGAAAAACAAATTCCTGGGAATAAAGAAATTAGATTAATTTATCATTAAGGCACTGCTTAATTGAAGTCAATTCTGAACAAACTTGAATTCAATTTCTGCTCATTAAATTGAATGTGCTCTGCTTTTTTCCCAACATTGCTTTGAGCGAGCAGCTGAGAACAAGAGACTAACTTCAAAATTATTAAATTGAGTAGAGTTTATTTTGCCTTCGCATGCCAAAGCTGCTTTTATGAGGAGCTCTTCTGGCACTGAAAGGAAGGAAGAGCAGCTGGAGGAAAAATCAAATTGAAACTAAGCCTTGGAAAATTGAAGAAAATGCAAGCTTAATAATATTTAATAATTAAATTTCCACAAACAATAGCAGCAAATGCAGTAATCTGAAAATTGTGTGAACTCATTTGCATAATTGATGCTGCCCCCCCCCCCTTGTAAATGAATAATGAAGATAATAAAAGATGTTGCTAAAATTGGGCACAATAACAGCAAATTGCATCAAGAAATGCTCTCTGATTAATCTGCTCTTGCAAATCAGTGCTGAGAGGGGAGAGTGTGATTAACCGCGTCAGGGATCTGCAGCAGCAGCAAGCTGCCCTCTTTCTGTGTCTCTCTGCTGTGAGCAAGCAAGCTCACCCCACAGCTGCTGTGGGCGTTGTCTAGCAGAGCACCCCTGAAGGAAGAAACCTCACTTCAACCATAATTTGTATTGTTGTTAACCTCTTTGCTGCCAGTCCCAGCTCCTGGATTAGCGAGTGCTCTTCCTGCACACAGTTAAATATCAGGAAAAGGGTTTTTTTTTTGGGGGGGGGGGGGATTGTATAAAATAATCTGACCTGAGTTATAATACTTTATAATTTCCTTGTTTTATTCTCAATTCACACAGTGTAATTCTTTATAACATAACAGGGTTTTTTTTTTGGGGGGGGGGGGGGGGGTTTAGGTCTCTTTTATGATTAACAAGTTTAATATTCATGAAATGGTTCTAGATTCTTTTTTTCTCAAAAATGACTTAAATGACTATTTTTTTTTAAATAAGGTGCGAGTAATATTTTTGCAAGCACTGCCTAAAAATACTTATCGTTGAAATTATATAAAAGGTTTTGTATGCAAAGTTACAAATACAAAAACAAGTTGTAAATGTTGCCTGTAACTAAATATCAGAACAGCGACGTTCAACAACATGGCTTCCAAACCATTGAAACCACACAATCCATGACCCCAGGCTTTATATCCCTGATTTGATGCAATCTGACAGATTTATTTTCATTAATTTAATTCTGTAGTAATAGTAATAATATGTATAACCAAGTTTCAATATTCACTGATTACTATGTTATGGTCATTTCACTTTATTACATTTCCCTTGCATACAGATCAAATTAAGGTCCAATCAAATAAAGCGCTACCCAACTGAAAGTCGACATTCTGAAAGCCACACTGTATGCAATCATATTACATTATAAATGAACACTACAGCTGGGAAAAATGAAATTGCTTGCTGAAAAGGCAGATTCAAAAGTGTCTCTACTTTTACAGACGAGGAGTAAGACAGATTTATCAAGTGGTTACGCCATAAAAACATCGAAAAACGGGGGGGGGGGGGGGCGACGAACATTTTGCATTAAGGCACAAAAAATACACAAGTATGGAAAGTATTAAGAGCAATACATGAACTGTTTCCTGTGACTAGTTTCCCTTCTCTCAGAAACTTTACTTTTGCTTCAAAATTGTGTTTTAATTGTCTACAATAACAACTACATAACCACAAACAAAGCTTTAGAAAATAGCAAGAGTCTCTTGTGGCATTTTGGCTTAAATTATGTAATATACAAGTACACTGTAAAATCAAGCGTTTAGGAATTAAACACAAACTTATTTAACACATCTAAATGTTTCATTTAATAGTTTGCGAATACCTAGTGCACAGTTTTATCCAGTAGGTGTTCATTTACATTACATTACTAAGATGTGTTTATTTGTTGCATGTGATTTATGTTTAGTTCTTTAACATTTGATCTTACAGGGTGTGCCTCTATTTATCGATTAAAAACGGTACTGTCTGTATTGGTATTTAGAGCTGTAAGAGGGGGAAAGTGACATGACTTAATACCAACATGAGCATGCATCTTTATTTAACAGCATTAATATTTTTAAAATCCTTCCATCATTTTAGTAACATGATGTCAGGAACCTATTTACATGCATATTGCACAGACAGAGAAAAATCCATTGTACGCGTCAGCTGGAATGCAAGCAACCAGCAGACTGAAAGACATTTGGGACTAATCCAGACTGAACTGTTTGAAAAAGAAAAAAGCATCTTCGAACCCAGCACTCACACATTAAAACGTGTTTCTGACTGAGTTGTCAGGGCAGTAAATAAAGATGTGAATCAGGGTTAAAGCAGAGGCAGATGGGGAAGGCACTGTATTCAGAGAGACAGCACAGTTTTGAGTTCATTTTACACCTTGCTTAAAAAAATAAAGACTTCATAGGCTTTAACTGTGTCTAGAGCACAGTAGTTTGGCACAGCTGGCTAAATGTAACCAACAAAAAGGAGACACTGCTACATTTTCAAAGGTAAGGTTATGATTTTAGTGTCCAGTTAGACCCTTACTTAAAGGGATATACATATCGAGTGAAATCACAGATAAACATCATCTGCATTTTCATTACATCTGTGTGTGTTCTCTATCAATTGCTAGCATTGTTTCTGCTTACTAACTATCTAGCAAAAATATATTTCTTCAGACACTTTTGAAAGATGCTATTTCTGTCCACAGACCCCGGTCAGCACTAATCTTGGACTACCTAATGTTATCTTAGGTAGCGAAACCATTGCGGGCTGTGAAACCAGTCGTAAATGGTACAAAATTAGCAGGTTAGCATTTCAAGTCCGGGTTATGATACACATGAGAAGAAGTAAATCAGGTGGTTTTAATTAAAGTTTGTGTGTCTGTGTGTGTTTGTTTAATTGAATTTCAGAAAATCCCATTTTAGTGTTTACTGCAAAGTAAACCAAATCACTTTCTTAATACATTTTCTCAGGGATGTAAAATGTCATACAAAATAAATAAATAATTGTTTAAACATGGTCGGTTTATTGTCAGCCTGGGCAGAATCTGTTCCGTTTTTGTGTGCAATATCGCCCCCTACAAGTTACAATATGCAAAAACACCTTTTTATTTACTCTGTTGTTTTCTTTCAGTTCTTATTTGAGTTAATACATCACTTCACACACCTTGTAAAGCATCACCATGACAATTTAGCTAGATCTTGTTATCTAAAGATAAAATCATTCAAAGTTTAAAACTTGACAACAAGCAAACGGTGGAGTATTTTTGGTTCAATAGCTTAGTACGTAAAGGGAGAGATGAATAATGCTATTAGCTTTTATGGGAACCATTTTCATGTTTGTATAAAAAGGAAGTTAGCCCCCTGACATGCTGATAACAGATTTTTTTTTTTCTCATATTCCCTTAGACAACAAAAAAGTTCCCATTGGTTTTCAAGAACGGGTTTTCTAATAATTATATTGTATTTCACATCACAGTATTAAACAAGGTTCAGGCATAACCCTATATTGTTGTAAAATTTCCAGAAATAACCAGCTGGTCAGAGTTGGTTGATATATGGGTTTCATTTAGAGTAATGGTGATTTGCAGTAGTAGTGATTTTTAAGAGGAACCACCATGTAGTACTGGAATCAGACACTTAGGAAACAGATGAGTTATTGGAAATAGACCAGTTGAGTAAACAGCAATTTTCTCTTTGGCCAAATGCAAACCAGCATGAATCAGGTGAGAAATACCACTCTTCACAAACAAGGGCGTGTTTATTTATTGAGCTTTACCTTGCTTATGCTTCTGCTTTACAAGAAAAGGACACGTCACATAAAAATTGTGTGAGCTTTCCTCTGAGCCTAAAAAGGGTTTTGTTTGGCTGGTTTGTTTATTTTTTAAATTGATGTTCATTTTCATAATGACGAATGGTGCTGGAAGTCTCTGTTTATCCTCAGAGTAGCATCAATAATGAACGGACCTCCAGCCTTCACGGTTTCCACCTATGACCTCTTTTTGACCGCACAGGTGCTCAGTGGCAATTGTGCTAATTATTTTTCTATGTTACTCCACCAAATTCATTATTTACAGGATTTAAACCCATGTAAGTGGCCAGTGCTTTACCCACACCAATCAAACTTACATTATTGGTTCCGATTATGCGCAGCAAGACTATGCTAGAGCCATGAAACTCATTGCTGCATGTTGCACATCTTGTACACCTGATCACCAACCTTGTTTCTTGAGGTGGTTTTAATATGTAGAATAAATTATTCAGATCTCCTTCAACTTTGGCAACACACAGAAGACTCTTTTTTTCCTTGCATTAATACAAGCTGTTGACAGAAACCTTTCTAATGTCATTCATAACAATTCTGTTGATCGGGCAGATCAGTTGCTGCTGCTGCTGTTGCAATTATCATACGCAACACGCAACACACAAAACACAGAGGCTGGGTTAAAGCAAGGCTGCTCTGTTATAATTCATGCCAGTCCTCAGGTACCGGCAGGTAAAATGTCAGAGGGCTTCACATGATCTGCTTGTTAGATGTTTTTCCTCATGTTAATGCATTAAGTTTTTTATTAAACATTGTATTTGTCATCTGCTGTGGGTGAAATGTTCGACACCTCGCAGTGAAACCCCGCACAGATTGGTTGTTTTGGTAAGAGGATCTGGAGGTGTTGGCAAACACTAAGAATTACCTAGGGACAACAATACATGAATACAGCCATTTATTTGAAACTTTAACCTTCACGTCCTGTCACACAATACTTTTTTTTTTATTGCGGTAACTTAAGCTTTCAGATTAAAAATATACGCATTCTTCAATTAAAAAGGGTGTTTTGCTGGAGCCTTTATTTTATTTTTTTTCACACTGTTTTGCAATAAGAATTAAATATTCATCCAACAGGATTTCAACTCAATATTAATTTCCACAGGATGTTGTGACACAATAAAAAGGGAAGGGAACTAGGAGGTAACATAGTTTTTGAACGGTTGTATTACAACTGATTTCACAAGGGTATATAAAGAAATGCAGTTAATTAATATTATTCGCTAATGCTTTGGGTGTTCAGCAGTAAGTCATGGCCTGGCAATTCCACTACATGTAACTGTAACATTTTGATGAAAGCTGCAGAATTGTTAATGATATTGAGTTACAACAAAATGATTGTATTAACAGGGCTATTTGAAAGTGACATAATTTAATACAATAAACACAAAATATGCATATTATATTGCACATTCATAAGTGGGAGTATCAGGGCCAAACTAACATCTTTAACACTTTAACAAATACATAGATAACTTGTATTATGTATTTCTGTGCAGCAGAAACTGTAGCTCAGTGCAAAATAATCTGATGAAGTCCATTAAATTCCTATTCTGTCGGTGCTTTCTCACGGTTTTATTAAAGCAGTTTCTTTATGATGTTTAAGTCAGTATGTTGCTGTAAATTAAACCAGTACATATCCAGAAATGGTGTCTTAAAATCGGTATATTTAATAAAAATATTAGTATTGGTAGAATCAGGAAGTGTCTGGCAATGAGACACACACTGGTCATTTTAACAGCACTGTAGCTAATGCATACTGTCATTAATCTGCACCAAAGCAGGGCTAGTTAATCTGTAGATTCAGGAGGCTTTGCAGGTTGGTGATATTTTACTGTCTAAACAGACAGCAAAGTCAAAGATGTGCCCTGATGTATGTACACTGTCATATAGGTAACAGTACATCCAAGGCAGTTAAGAAAGACTGAGAATTGTATGATCAAAAGCACTGCCAGCAGTATCTTTCATACTTAAAAGGACTAAACTGTTGCAATAGGTGTCAGTAAGCATGCAAGGTTTTTAATTTATTATTGTGTTCATGATGGTATCCTTCTAGAGACATGCTACTTTGAAAAACAAATCACATTACAGTAGCACCTTAGTGACTTTCATGCAATAATTATTAAGGAAGGCTTTTGTCTCCCTCTACTGGTAAATTGACTACGTTGCTCACTGTTATTTATAATGGGCACACAACACAGCAAGTAAAATCTACACTAACCGCTCAACACAACCTACACAGAATCATTCAACATATGAATATGTGTGACATTGCCTTTTTTAATTTTACAAACAGAATCTCTGATAAACTCTTTAATCAAGTTTTTTTTTTTTTTTTTTTTTTTTTTTTTTTTTTTTAAATCAAGTGAGGTTCACGTGTTACAAAGTATTTTAGAAGTTGCTGAGTTGGGTCCCTTTTCCGTTGACATTTTATCTAGGGAAAATATAATTTGATGTTATTGCACGTTTTATTTCCACCCATCTAAGTTAATTCAGTTGGCCTGTTCAATTTATTATTTTTTTTTTAATATAGACTACTCAGTCAGTAGCTCCTTTTCAGTCCATGTCGTTGTCAGGTCCTCCGTGTTCTAGGGCGAGTAATTATAACTTTATAACCAGCAAACAACATAAAAGAGTAAATAAGGAGTAAAACAAACAAAAAAAAAACACATAATAATAAAACATGAAAAATAAAGCTTAGCAGGCACAGATGTCAGTCAACAATGAGATGATCCTGCAGATAAAAACAACTACTGATGATATTATTTAGTGATTGAGCAGACGCTTTTATCTAAAGCGACATCCAGAGACTAGGGGGTGAAAATTTACGACCTCGGTTTTGCATCTCATTTGAAGGACGGAGTACAAGGAGGATAAGTGACCTCCTGGTAAGAAGACCCTTTCTTTACTCACTAGACCACCAAGCCTCCGCAATAGTTGTTGAAACTCATGAGAGTTACAGATAAGTAAACCAAAAATGGTTGTGCCCTGGCAACAGCCAGTTTAATAAAACCAACCTGTACTGATTCTTCAGACTATGAAATGCAATATTAGTGTCTCACTATCTCGCTTTTCTAATCTCACTGCCATGTATGGTGAGGTTGACTGTTGAAGGAAGCCTGCTAATTGGGGGGGGGGGGGGGGGGTCTGTTTTTTCTAAATCCCTTGCCAGACCAGTTATGACCAGGTCGCCTTTGTAATAGAGATTAGAATCTCAGCAGGATTTCCTGTATGAATAAAAGTTTATACAAGTTCAAGGGTGGTAAAAAAAAAAAAAAACACCAATAGTGTATATTTACATTGCTATTCTCCCATCCGCCACAGGATGGAGACACAGCAACCATTACTGTAGCAGACAGTGGAACGTCATACAGCTGGTAAAAATCCAAATGAAAAAGTAGCTGTTTCAAAAAGGGAAACTAAAAACAAAAAAAAACGTTGTTTTTTTTTGCTGTTTATCCACATCAGAGACACGTCTCTGACCCTGCTGGATTTGATAAGCTAAATTGTCTACAAGGTTATTTATTTTATAGACACAGGATAGTACTTAACTCATGAAGTCACAGTGACTGGATTTGATTGCCTAAAAGGGGAGGTGATAGGTGATAATATGTGTTGATAATGTAAAGATGAAGACATAGTGTATATAAAGAAGAATGTAGTCCCAAATAGATAATGGTTTATCTCTCAAGCAGATTATTTTTATCCACTCAGAACAATGATGTTTTCTGGTTTTCCTCCTTGATAATCGATTGTGAAATCGCTCAAAACAAAGTTAAACTTGTTTTGATGTTGTTACTTTAACTTTGTATGTGGGGAAAACAAAGGGCCAGCAACAAACAATTGATGGAGCGGCTGAGAGAAGAAGTTGCCAACAGGCATACTGTGTTGCATATTAGAGGGTTGAATCAGAAAATTAAGCGTTTGCATTGGAACTCCAGAGGATCAAGGCTAGAGATTATGAAAGCACCCAAACCCATACATGTTTCATTTGCATGCAAACATCAATTCACTTGTGGAGATGGAAATTGATTGTGTCACTGGTTTAATAAAGAGATTCAACAAGGGTCAAGGCACTCTGAAATCAATAGCAGAGGAAGGCATATTGAATTCAGCAGCCCCATATCCAGAGGGGAATCATAGCAAGGCCATATCATTGACATGTTTAAAATGGCACACAAACATTATGATATCAACACATACACCTTTAGAATATCACTGTATCAGGAAAACAACATTTCAATATTCATAGACCAGGTTAAACTTCCACCCTGCGTCGATTGCAGTGCCATTTCTCTGTTCCTACAAAAGGACATCCAAACCCTCACCCTGAATTCAGGAAACAAGGTCTTGTCAATGGAAGGTCCCATTCACAACTGTGCATGGGTGTGAAAAAAACTGCAAGGACAACTGTGAGATACTGTACCGTAACAAATGCGTGTTTAAACATGCAATGTTATTATCGAGCACAATAACATCGAAGCAGTATTCCAAGATTTTAATAAAGTATCATTTTGGGTTGCATCCTTTTTTTATCATAGATATTTTTATGTTTGCTTAAGACCTCCTTGGTCATCAGTCAGAAAGGTAGCTCTGTCCTAAATGATCAAATGCCTACATATGAAGAGTGCCAGCAAGCTATTGGTTGAGCTCTGCAGCGGATAAGGAAGAGTTCTATCCATTAGAGTTCTGCCCCTCAGCAAGGACCGACTCACCTGCCATTTGTTGTACACTGACCCACTCATCTACCATGTGCTGTGCCTAGACCTGGAAAGCAGCTAAAGCAGCAATTTTCCAACAATAAATCCAATTATAAAGCATTCATTTACAAAATATGTAACCCTGGCTTTAGAACCAGGCTAACAATTCCAATCCTGTTTACCACCATTCAAACAATTCCAACCTAAACATTGCTTGTTTCCCCAGGAAACAAGGGCCTACAGGGGTTCCTCCTGCTGACTGACTCCATGAGAAACATTTCTCTCTTCCATTTCCCTCCTTCATTGGGTACCCGAACCGTGCTCTATAATGCAAACCTCAATTAAACAAGTGCTTTTCTAAGCAGTTGTGGTTTTCAGAATTTTGTATTTCTACCTTCTAGTTAAAACGCTCACGCTTGCGACAGTAGTTGAAATAATTGCTGCAGACATTTTTATTATTATTATTCTTTAAAAAAATTAACAGCACTTTGTTAAATCAGAACAGCCATTTTCAGCTGTAATTTGTTCAAAACCGTTGTTCATGTGTTAAGTCAATTTTTGCAGGAGAAATAGCTGGCACATAACTAAATTAATAAGATTTCATCTACATGGGGATTGGAAAGTGCATACTAAAACTGTATTAAAAACATAATGTCAACAGCACTGGTTTTACTGTGTTCTGGATATCATATGCCCACACTGCTACAAGGGTCATAGCTAGCAGCTTAGTTGTTTCATGCAGTAGTTAACTCCCATCCTACCGTATAATACTGGATTAAACCGATTCTTCCCAGCATTGCTGATCTTGGAGAGGTATATCAAGGGACTGAATATATTACAACAGCGCTAATGTCTGGGTGAAAGAGCTGTCACGCAATAGGCTGGGGTGAAGCTGAGGTCATTGTGAATGTTAAGCAATGTTATAACACAGCCTGTAGCACAGGAAACATATCATAATAGCCACATACAGTTTCTTGGTGTAATTATGCAAAGAGAGAAGATTTTATTTCTAGGCAGTTAGGAAAATGTACATTTGAAATACACACAAGCACACAGAAAACCCACAACTGTGTCAACGTGAAGTGTTGCAAAGGATAACAGAGGGATAAGTGATTTTGCATTGCTGTGAATAGGTTCACTTACAAGCAGAGCAGTGCTCAAGACCATGCACTGGCTACTGCCACTGATATGGTGGCAGGGCTATTAGGCTTGACTGAAATGGTCCTGCGTTCGAGAGTACAGTGTGTTTTTTTAAAGGTTAATTAATGTTTATTTTCTGTGCATTCAATTGCTATTACCAACTAGTCATTAATAGATTTTAAAATAGTGTCACCACCCTACTTCACTGCTCTCTGGATGCATCTCCTACTGTACCTTTTATACCAGTTAGTACTCCCTTAATAGCGTGGATACTTTAGATTGCTTGAACTATACCCATCAAGAAGAATGATCCACATTTCCAAAAGAATTAAAAAAAAAAATGAGAAAAACAAAATCTATATTTTGCAAGCTGATTGATGCTTATTGAATGCTGTATAGTGGTAAGAGATTTCCAAAGTTGTTCAAATGTTCCACAGGACTTGTACACACCTTGCCTAACAGTGTAAAGTAACAGGATGTAACAGTCTTGAATAATGTGAAAAGTCACTCTGTAGTAGAAGAAAACTACCGTAAGGGATTATCAAGTTTGATAAAGTAACACATGGTTTGGCACAGGAAGTACAATTGTTACCACAGGAAATTTCTGGGTTAAGTTGGGTTAAGCAACCAGAAATGGTGGCTAGGGACTTACACGCACTGAAATAACCATCCTACACTATTGAAGACTACAAACATATAAATAACAATGAAAGCCAAATCAATAACGCTTTTCTGGATCCCATAGGGGATGTTTAAAGGCTAAAATCTTGGTAACTGCTTTTGCAGTTTGACACACTCAATCATCTATTAAATGACAGATAGTAACACACATTCATCATATTTGATTGCAGGTCACTAGTTGGTGTTGGTGTCTCACTAGTTAGCCTGCTCATAAAAATACACTTCAAGATAACCAGAATCCCACCTGGTAAAATCCCAGCACTGCGAGCTACACATTCATTGGAAAAGATGTACATTGTCCTGAAAATCGTGATCACAATACAGTGAATTTTCAGTGTGTATCGGCCCATGCCATGGTGATCACTTTATTTTTTTTACAAATGCAAGTCATTTACAGTGCTGATATTGTAGATATCAAAGTATGAGTATTAACATTGACCTTAGCAGTTGTACCCAATACCTCAACAATCGAAGAGACTAACAGGGTCACTTGAGGGAAAGAGCATACTGCACAGGATAGAAAGTGGCAGGTGATGAATATACACAAAGCATATCACAAAAGCTGTTTGAAACAGTAATAAAGGTAGAATGTTAAACATGCTACCATGTTAAAAATGCCTCCCCACTATGAACACTATTTTTAAAAAAAAAAAAGACCTTTAAGCCAAATTCGCACCAGGTGTTTTCTAAAGAGAAAAACGATCTACCAACATTAAAAATGAAAAGAAGAATTTGTAACATTTGCATAAATCCATTCCTTGGTAAACATGTATTTACATCTAACATACAGACACAGGAAGCGAGGCTTCTAGTTTGATTAACAGACTTCGTTTTGACTTCAAGAACTTGGCAGCAATGTGTTTTTTTGTTTTTTTTTAAATGTGGTTTTGGTGAAAACCAAGACTCTTTCTAGTGAAAACTGAAAGGTGAAAAAATATGCATAGAAATATCTACTGGCTCAAAAAAGTATGCGGCAAACACTTCAGAGCACACATGTATCTGTGTTTACCAGCTTAAGGAAAAGAAGAAAAGATGGTCATAATACTATTCATTTAAAAACTGGAAACTAATACAAACACATGGTACCTTCAATGTGTGTTGCTCAGTGTGAACAAACCTGCTACCCCCTTGGCTGAGTGTCCTGTTCCACAGTCCAGTCGTTTCTTTAATGGAGCAAGCAAGTCTAGAAGGATAGAGAACGCGTTCTTGAATGAGTAAACAGCCAAATGAATAAATCGACTGCAAAATATTATAATCTGTATGATACAAACATGAGAAAATAAAGGGATATTCCCTTTTTTATTATTATATTTTTCAACATATTCAGGAGTTATTTAATCTTTTTAGTTTTTCTTAAAGCACCTTTTCCTGGGCATGTCTAACCACTAGAATGTTTCGCTTCCGCAGCCTTCAGAAAGTAAAATATGTTATTTTTCTTATCGGCTTTTGAACCAACAGAACCCTCCAATAGCTATAAACAAACAAGCCTAGATAAACAGTAAACAGTGGTTGCTTCCTATAAGACTCAGAAGGATGTATGTGTCATTAGCCAATGTTTTCCTGTAAATTGTCCAAATGTTTTCAGGATTCAGTATTTTTTTCTCAAAGTTTTACTGTAAATTATACAGAGCTAGCTGTGAATAATTACTAAGCAACAAGCTGGAGCGCATTAACTTCACTCCACTCATAGAATAACATGACCTACAGGCAAACTAAGTGTTCTGAAGCATTAGCAGATTAACATTAGTGGCTTTGCAGATAACATTTTGAACTGTCACTCCTACAGTGTTGCTTTCAGGTGATTTCAGCCATATATATATATATATATATATATATATATATATATATATATATTATATATAATAATACATTTTTAACAAGGAAAGCATGCACTTCGTTGCTGCCACAGTGGAATATGTCTACTGCTTCACACACCTGGTCAGTTTATGTTTTGATTTGATATGTAAATAACATTTCTTCGCTTCTGAAAAATTCTCTGTGTAAGTCCAAATTGATGGGTTGTACAAGTAACGCTTCAGTTGGGTAAGCCGTGGTCAGGCTACTGCAGGCATCCCTTCATTCAGTTGCATTGTGCCAATAAACGATGAATGCCTCTGAAAAACAACAGGCTGGTTGTACAGGACTCAAACACATATATCTGGTAAGCGATTTGCTAATGCCATACCCATAATGGCTGTTTACCATTAAATGGAGTTTGATATATTGCCTATGTTTCTCACATGGTGAAAATGTCATTGGAGCCAGTGACATCTTAGCGAATTTCTAAGTAAACCTATTCTAGAACTTGTCAGCAGGTCGATCTCACCATGTCACCAAGATTGCTAGGCCAAGCAAATTCCTTCGAAGAATCGAAACATATTACCCTGGGAATTTTTTTTTTTTTTTACGTTTTTTTTTTTTATAGACATACTTTTAAATAAAAAGTACCAGTTCACATTCAAATTGAATTTGTGTTTCTTTTGAGTTACTCTCAGTCTGAGCAATGAAAAATGTTTAATTGTTATTTTGTATATTGTGTAATTCGGCAGGGAGGGGGTTAATAGCTTCCCTGCCTAAAAACATGTAATAATGCACATTTGGGTTTAACTGGTTTAGTTTAACGATATTTGTGTTAATTGTTTTATTGTTAATTATCCCCTGCACCTGGCTATCATTGCAAATTAGAGCCAGGTGCAGAGTATTTAAAGAAAGCAGCCAGTGTGCTCAGGGCTGCTGCTGTGTGGAGGGCCTGGTTGATGGGGCTTTCAACTGTTATGAAAAAAAAGGTACTGTGTGAAAGCCTTTTTTTGTGTTTTGTTAGCTGGTGTAACAGGTAAACAGCTCAGCTGTCCTGTTGTATAGTTTAGGTTCCTGTTTATGTTCAGTTAGTAAAAGCTAGGTGTTTGTTTTTGTTTATTTTCTGTAATTAAAAGTGCGTGTCAGCGCTGTTCCTTCCAATCCTGTGTATTGGGTCTTGACTTTGAAGGGAAAAGAACCCGAGCGAGCCTGTGTGGCGAGTCGCCAGTTTACAATTGCTAAAAGTTTTAATTAAACGCACACCAACAGTGAGAGTGTATTGGCTCAATATGATGCTCCTTTTTCCAACATTCTTGAACCTAAATTAGCATGCGTAAGGGTTAGGTAGAGGCTTGGCCTCTGGTGCATAGAGGTTGAGGTGTGGCTTCAGGTATAAAAGTGCTTAGGAATGTGTAGGGGAGAGATCCTGAAGTGAAGAGAAAATGACGGGCCTTGACCCACCTGGGGAGCCTTCTTGGTTTGAGGCCAGACGTGCTGGTCAACCGGGCCCCTGAAATGACAGAAACTCTGACTCTTGAGTTGAGCTGTTAATAGGCATTACCCTGCAGCTGGGTCTCAGGAGCTGTTAATAGGCATTGCCCCATAGCTGGGTAATCGGGAGCTGTTAATAGATGTTGCCCTGCAGCTGGGTACCCGGGAGCTGTTAGTAGGCGTTGCCCTGCAGCTGAGTACTCGAGCTGTTAATAGGTGTTGCCCTGCAGCTAGATTTCCCTCGGAGGATGAAACGGTTTCGGAACCTTGAAAGAAAAGTCTGAAAATGTAGAAAACTGTTACTTGTGGGACTCGTACTAAGGTAAGAGGCCACATCCCAGGAGGATAGAGAAAGAGCCTGCTCTTCTTGAGGCAAGATATCACATGAGCTGTGAAAGAATAGTTTTGTCGGTGGTCCCCTCTGACCGTTCGAAGAACCTGCATATTCCCGACTCCAGGCTGGGGAAGTGAGACTCGCTACCACCCCCCAGGGGCCTGACACAAAGGCATGTGGCATATGAAGAACAGAGAAGGAGGAGGGGGAAAACGCTAAAGCAAGAGAGACAGCATAGGCTGTGAAGGGTTTAAATAAGGAGTCTAAATTGTTTGATAGGAGGAGGTGGAGCCGTGGTTACCGTCCTCTGGATCACATCCAAGGGTTAACATTTATTCAAACAGAAGATGCTTAACAGGTTTCATCACAATCTGACGTGCAATTCCATAGATAAATGTAAAAATATAAGAATGATATACAGACTAGTCTCCATATACTGTACCCAAGATTACGATACTCAATAAATCATGCCAATAAATCATGCTAAAGAATGTCTTTAAGCAAATTCATAGTCAAACGTAACTGGGTACCTCAGAGGTGTGCTTCAAATGGACGACAATTCATGTGAACTCAAATTTTTATAAAAACTGATTTTGGTGTAGCCACCATTTGAACATGATGGTTTCCCTAAATCATGT
Organism: Polyodon spathula; assembly: GCF_017654505.1. NCBI lineage: Eukaryota > Metazoa > Chordata > Actinopteri > Acipenseriformes > Polyodontidae > Polyodon > Polyodon spathula. The sequence goes on along the minus strand of NC_054551.1, from coordinate 31,840,736 downwards.
TATTGTAATTAATTGTACACAACACATATATAGTATGTATATATATATATAATATATATATATAGTATATATATATATATATATATATATAATATATATAAATTAATCAGTGTTGAAAATCATCGTTCTGAGCTACGAAAAAACATTATCTTTCTGAATCCCCAATTATTATTTTATTTTTAAACTAAATTAACCTCTGCCCTGACCAGACCAGAACAGGCTGAAGCGCATCGTGTTGGTCCCGTTGATCATGTGTGCATGCCATATTATGTAGTTGTGCATTTTCGACATCTATGTGATAGTGGAGAAAATGGGAGGGGGGAACGACTTCATTAGCATTGCCCAGATAAATTGGTGGGTGCACAGACAACTATATGCTGTTAACGAAATATACAGTACGCTAGGTTCACCAAGAGGTCGTTTGACACATTTGTAGACGGTTAAAACGAAATACTTATTTTGTAATAAACCCAACCACCGATAAAGTTGACCATCTCTACTCAATGGACCGACAAAAGGTAGACCCCCGTCATGGTCACATGAGTAGAATTGTGTAGATCGGAAATAAAGTGAAAGCTTGAGAGGGAGGGAGAGAGCGCAGAGTGCAACTCCTGAGGGCGGAGGTTGTGGTGCTAATAGAAACCACCGCTTGTTCTTCAAATTGCACTGAAACTAAAAAAAAAAACACACACACAACCTGTACGTTTTATACAATCGAATACAAAAAAACCACAGCAATGGGAAGTCTGGGGTTTCCAGGGTGACCATGGCTTGCTCGAGGGAGTTCGACTTTCTTTCAGTCGTACAGTAAAAACAAGAAAAGCCGGCGAGAAGTTCTGTTTGCTGCTCCAGTATTTTTTTCTTTCTTTCACTCGCCTCCCCTTCCCTGAAGAGTTTGATTCAAACTTTGAGAGCCAAGATGGCGGCCGATTCTGTGCAGGTAAGAAAACTTCGCAACCCTTACAATTAAAGCTCTGTAATATATTTCTTGATTATGCTGAGACAGCTGATTTATTAAAACTGTTTGTGATCTTCCCGAGTCGAGTTTCGGGGAGTAGAATGACTGGTTCCTTGCTGTTTTGTTGCGCTAGGAATCGTCTGATTTTTACAGGCGGTTGCCTGGCTGGACGTGGGGAATTAGGCCTGGAAAAATAATTCAATATTCCAGCTGTTGCTCTTCTGGGGAAGTAAGAGTTCATGTCATTCCTCGTTGTTATTTAACTCGCATGTAATGCCATGGGCCACTAGTTTATGTTTTCTGATTTGTTAACGTGAATTGATATAATGTAAAGGTGGTTTTGTTGTTAAATAAATGTAAAGGTGTATCGCCAAATCATTGACTTGTCTCGCAGCTAGATATTTCATTTAGCAAAGATATTGACTTTAGTTCTAGTTTAGAGGAAACGATGCTATTTAGGGTTTTTTTAATTTTTTTTTTTCTTCAAAGTTGCGAAATATTTACTCCAATCAATATGCATGTATTATCAAAACGCTTGAAGAGTAATGTCTCAAGCACACTGGTTTGGATAGGATCCCAGTGTGCTTACAAATGCAATGTACTAACATTGACTAGAATGTACAACTTAATTACGCGACCATTACTTTGCCTGTAATTTCGTCATTGCATTCTATCATTATTGACAATGAATTGTACGTTTGCCCTTAGCAATGTGTGCTGTATTTGTCAGTGCTATGTGTACAGTACCAAATTCCCATGTCTGCAAAGTGATAACTGTCGGTACCTGTTATGTTGAGAAATTTGAAACCGTGCCAGTTATTTGATGGCACTTGTTCATTTGAAGTTCTCGATTTACAAAAATACTGTGTGTGTCATATATATATTTTCAATAAACCTATTTTAACTGGTGACCACATCCTAGATTGAAATCTCTGCCACAGTGCGTCATATTTTTCGAATGGGTGTTGATCATTTAAATAATTAGGCTAGTGTATTTTGCATTAACTAATAACTGATCTACATACATTCATTTATAACCACAAAATGAACCATGCAATAAAAGCTGCAGTGGCTCCTACATCAATAATGAGAGCAGAGAAAGGAGATGGTTTGTAATGTTTTATGAGTTACATTGCTGAAATGTGGCGCTCTCAAGATCCACAGTTTGTATTTTTCCTTTCAATGGATGATGACTCTTTCTATTAGTTGAAAGGCCCATGCTGAGCTGCTGTAGACATTCCAGTGCAATGCATGTATGGTGTTCAACAATTACATGTACTTAAATTGTGTTCAGATTAAAAGAGAAAAGAGCATGCCGCTAGTTCAAGAATCATACAAATCATGTGGCTGACTACTATCTGTTACAGCCCAGTATTGATCAAGATGGCAGGTAGCATTTTCTAACATAGTGGCTTAGGTTGTGCTTATAAACTAGACATGTAGCACAGTCATATGCTGCCACACTAGCCCTAGTGATAAGATATTGCATGTGACCAGTTGACTTTTGTTACACTAAGTCAGCATGTAAAAAACTGAGCCTTCATGTAAGAACCTTTATGCTTTGCAATTTTTTGCCCCCCAAAAATCTATATATTATATTTGTTGTTTATGCGTGTAGTGTACTAGAGTGTGCTGAATGCGCAATTTTTTTGTTGCATAATCAGAACAGAACATTGTAACCTGTTGGTTTTGTTTTTGTTTTGTTTTTTCCCCCTCTCGCCAGGATTCAGATGTAGGATTTTCAGATATTCAGTCCTATTCCCCCTCCTCACCACTGTTAGAGATACAACTATGAATGTAGCCCAGTTTAGGGGAGGGTGGGGGTGGAAAGGCTCCTAAGAAATGTTTGACTCCAGGCTGTCACAAACTCTGCAAGCCCTTGGCTGTGTAGCTCCTGTGTAGCGCACTGTAAAAGTCCAGCTCCAGTGACCAAGCCAGGGGTCACCCTGGAAACCCGAGACTTTCCTGTTTTAGGTTTTTTTTTTTTTTTTTTTTTTTTTTTTTTTGTAATTGGCACAAGGGCTGAATTGCTGATAGCCATAGTGGTCTTTAGAATTGGAGTGTTGTTGGTGTACTGTAGTTATTGGTAAAATATTAGTGGTTCAGTAAGAAACATCAGACTGCATTAGTATGGACATAAAATCCATGCATACAGTATGGTGAACCATTTTGTTAATGACTATTGTAAGTATACACATTAACCACTTTTGTACTGTAAAAAAAAACTGTCAAGGAATGCTAAATAATATTGTAACTTCTGCTTCAGTATCGTAGTCTGCATTTACAGTAATACATGTAAATGTACTGTGCTGTGGTTGATATGTAGACAAAAGGCAGGCATCCTCCAGACTGCTAGATTTAGAAGAAAATTAAGCTATTTATAATTTACAAAAAATAGTTCTCATTCATGCTGGTGTGCAACACGTACAGAAACAAACCTTTCCTCATGAGAGCAGAGGAAATACAGTCATTGCTTTTTTTTCTGAAGGTGCACAGTTATATATTTGAAGGAAAAAAATCCGTCCTCACAGAAACAATGCTGGCTTGTTAAAGAGATTAAATAAGTATTCAGGAAAATGCTTCCCACTAGAAGTTAGTGAGCCTGTATTTTATAGCATTTCTAATAAGTAGGTTTTAGTGTAAAGTTGTTGCACATCCGTGTTTGACAAGAGTTATCTTGATTTATAAAAAAAGACTCATTTGAAACATGGATTACAATAAATATCTTAAGCAGTGGGAAACTGTGGCTGGTCATTTAGTGTGTTGATATTACAAAGGCAAACGGCATGCAAGTGCTAAAAGGCAGATGGTATTGATAAGGATTTATCATGTTTTGTATCCGTTTTAGATTCCTGTGCAGTGTTTTTTTTTTTTTTTTTTTTTTTTTTCTTTGGAATTATAATACCCAGGGTTCACCCAATTTATTTTAATCAGGAGTACTAATTCCTATGCGGATACTTCTGGACAAAAACATTTCAGTATTGACACCTGCCAATAAGAAGTGATCGCTGGAGAAGATGAGCTCCCGAGGTGGCTTTAAGGTTTGTGTGTTTTTTGCAATGGAAGTTGCTCTTGTATGACAGTCTTAATTGTGACGTGCGAGGGGTGACCCCTTTGTGGTTGTGAAATTGATACTATTGTGAGAGTTGAAACCAGGAGGAACTCGAATAGCTGCTTATTGTGCTGAAGGACATATTAGACCGGTGTTAGTTGTAGGCAAGGTTTTTTACCACAGCATCTCTATTGACTGAAATAGGTATTAAAATAAACAGACCAGCCACGCAATCCATATTGAGAGTGAATGGGGGTGAAGATGTATGTCTGTTATCTGGATGACATTTGATCACTCATGCTGTCTTTTAAATTGTACAGAAACAGTACCCAAACAGGACCCAGACAATTTATGGCATGGTACACAGTGCATTATTTATTTTCCTGCAAAACGTCTTACAGTAGCATTAGTATAATTGGAATCCTTTGGCATTATAACCAGGCTGGCTTTTAAGGCAGAATGGACATCTGTTTTACAAATTGTCCAGCTCTGGTTGAGTAACAGATATGATCAATTCTGGTAGAAATACTGCTCAAAATATTGATCTGTGTTCAGTATGTGAAGGTGTAAGTCACTTTACAGATTCTTCCTACTGCAACTCTGAATTTGCATGCCCATATTAGGAAGGATCTAACACTAACCAGTGGATGGATCTTTATCTGACCTGTGCAGTTGCCAGTTTAGTGACCTTTTTAAAAAGCTTTTTTCTGACTATGAAATATGAGCCTACTTAATTTATAAGCCTGTGAGAGAGTACTGTAAACTGGTGTTGCCTCAGCTTGCCCTGTATATTAAGTCTGTAGACTTTCCATAGTTAGTAATTGTATATTTTTGGTTTCTTAAACTTTGGTCTGGCTCAATTTCTGTAGTTAAATAAAAATCTGGAACTGGGTTGTAAATACATAAAGGCAAGGTTTGGCTGGAATGACTCTCGGACAGCGTTCCCTCCAAGGCTAAAATGCGTGCTTTTCACACTCGGTTTACTAAATTTTGCAAGTTACTTTCATAAATATCAACCTTAAATCGAGACTCCAACATCTCTAGGTAAACCTATCATTTTGACAGCATTCTTGCAAAGCATTAACATAAGCATGTTTGCATCAGTCTTCCAGCTTATTCTCTGATATCCCTCTGTAAAAATGCACCTTTAGAAGCGGACTGGCGATTCTGCCTCTAGAGTGCTGCTCGTGAACTTTGCAGCATTTTGAAACGTGGCAACAAAATGTGGTAAAAATGTAATCAAAATATTAATTTAGCCAAATACACATTTAAATGTATTGTATAGTAATTGAAGATGACATAACGTTGTTTTTTTTTTCAAGTTGAGTTTATTCATCATGTGACTTGTATAAAATGGATATCCCAGGAACTATGCTGATGCTGAAACATGGCAGCTGCACCAACAGAGAAAAGTGTTTCAGTAAGACCGAGCTAAAAAAAAAAAAAAAAAAAAAAAAAAAAAAAAATCTGATTCTGTGTGATTTTTTTGCTGTCATTCCATTGGACATGTAGGAGTAGGGGTGAGACGATTCATCGAGTATCAAAGCATCGCAATACTTTATCGTATAATGGACAAACGTCAAATTAATTGGACAGGAATCAGGAAGCGAGCAGTGTCTAAAGAAATTCACTGCTATGACTGTAATTTTACGAAAATTACTAGTTTTTAAAAAAATATAAAATGGATATCCCAGGAACTCTAGTTGACATACTGCTTTGTTTTTAAATTCAAGCTAGTGATTTACTGCTTTGTGGGAAATAAATATAATTTATTTTGAACTGAATCTGTGTCTGTAGAATTGAAATTGTAATTATTTTTAAGTCTGTTAAGTAGAGATGGGTTTTTCGTTAGTATCGCAATATGTATCGTGACCTTGGTGTTTCATCTCACCCCTATGTAAGTCCAGACCCATTAAAAGATCATATTGCCAGCAGTGGTGTAGTCGACCCAGAAAAGCACTGGTACTTTTTTCAATAGGCAGAACCGTGATTTAACAGTTAACTTAATCTTTAACATGTTATATATATATATTGAATGAAAACTGTACGGTGCTCAGGCGGTGCTTTCCCAAAGTAAGCCAAATTAATTGCAAGATTGATTATTGTTTAGTTTATTTCTTTACATGCTTCCTGCCTTTAATAACGCTATAATTAGCAATGTTAAACCTTGGCTGTTTCTTAATTGCAATATATGATCTGACGATGAAGAAACAAGCTCGAAGCTATTTTTCTAGCTACATTCAAAGGAAATGTGTCGCTTTGCTATGTAAGGGATGTAGTCAATACACTACACAATTGGGAGGATTAATTATGCGTTTACGTTAAAGGGGCACTATTTAAATTATAATCGTGTGATACACAACACTGAACCTGTGTAGAGCAACAAGTTAGTTAACAGTATGCCTTTTCAGTGTTTCATATTTTATCATGGTTATTGTAAGGCCAGTAAAACCTAATTTATGCAGTACTGTACATAGGATTACTCTCACATGAAATTGCTGGACTGTGCATAGGATTACTCTCACATGACATTGCTGGACTGGTTTCATGTTTTTTTGTTTTTTTTTATTGTAATGCCAACAATAAGATAAACCAGTCTTTTCAAAACACCTTCATTTGTTTTCTGAACTAGTGTCAGTGGAAGACTGTGTGTAAATATGATTCTCATAATAGTGCTGGACATTTGTTTTCTGAACTGTTGTAATATAATTTCTAGGTTTTCCTGTCCTTTTTAATGCCAGCAATGAGACAAGTGATGTCTATAAACATTGACAGGTCTGAAGTGTCTTCCGGTGCTTTACTTACAGCAACAACAGTCTTATTGAAAATCTTGGCTTTAATAAAACTAAAGAATTGTGGTAATATTAATTTACTTGTTTTAACAATAAACATTATACTTATGTTCAGATGCCATGTTTAATAATTAATATGTTGATAAAAAGTGGTGGGGGGGATACAACTGGCCATTTTTTAAAAACAGAATTTGCTATTCCCAAAAGTGGAAAATTAGTAGCCCTAAAGATGATTACAATTAAAGGCAGTATAGACGCCAGTGTTTCATACAGTAGTATAAGCAATTATATGCAGGCTACCAGTTAAGCATGCAGCCTATATCTATGATAACAACTGACAGGGCTGCATTTATGAGAAGATCTCAGACAGGCTTCATAAAGGTAAATATACGCTTCGTACAATTCTAGATTTATTTTATACAGATAAATTGGAGGATGATTCAGAATCTGAGGCAGAGCCGCAATAAAAAATGTCTTATTTAAATTTAAAGAAAATTGTATAATTGTTGAGATACTTGTGTTGGAATATTGTTTCAAAATTGTATAATGCAACAAAAATAATATATTAAGGGTTAATGCATGGCCAAAGGTTTTTCACTGATAATTTACCCTTTCTCAATCAAAACGGCAAATTTCTCACTATTTAAAAAGCTTAGAGGGAACACTGCACTAGAAATTATGATTACAGCATTGATCTCGGCCATCATAATTACATTGTTGCATTCACTGTAGGTAGCTAAGAGTTTTGATTTCTTTCTCAAGGTTTTGACGCTTGCATGTGGTGTGTTTTAAACATAAGACAGTTTACAAATGAGAGGAAGTCATTTGGTTGTTAGTAGCTTAGTGATCCCAGAACCTCATCATGCAGCTTCTTGAAGGATCCCAGGGTGTCAGCTTCAACAACATTACTGGGGAATTGGTTCCAGACTCTCAATTCTCTGTGTAAAAAAAAAAAAAAAAAAAAAAAAAAAAAAAAAAAGTGCATCTTATTTTCTGTTCTGAATGCCCCTTTATCTAATCTCAATTTGTGATCCCTGGCCCTTGTTTCTTTTTTCAGGTCGAAAAAGTCCCCTGGGTCGACACTGTCAGTACCTTTTAGAATTCTGAATGGTTGAATCAAATCTCCGCATAGTCGTCTTTGTTCAAGACTGAATAGATTCATGCCTTTTAAACCCAGCATAATTCTGGTCACTCTTTGCACTCTTTCTAGAGCAGCAATGTCCTTTTTGTAGCGAGGTGACTGTAAAGTTTTAACATTACTTCACTTGATTTAAATTTAATACGTTTCACTATATATCCAAGCGTCTTGTTGGCCTTTTTTCATAGCTTCCCCAATTGTCTAGATGCAGACATTTGAGTCAACACAATTCCCCTAGATATTTTTCATAGATTCCGTCTTCAATTTCAGTATCTCTATTAAATGTCATTTGCCATGTGTCTGCCCAGTTCTGAATGCTGTCTAGATCATTTTGAATGACCTTGGCTGCTGCAACGGTGTTTGCCACTCGTATTTTTGTGTCGTCTGCAAGATTTTGCGTTTGCTTACTATACCAGAATCCAAGTCATTAATGTAGATTAGGAATAGCTGAAGACCTAATACTGATCCTGTGGTACTCCACTAGTTACCTCGCTCCATTCTGAGGTTTCCTCTAATCAGTACCTTCTGTTTTCTACATGTTAACCACTCCCTAATCCATGTGCATGCATTTCCTTGAATCCCAACTGATTGGGCAACATAATCAGGTGATTATGTGTTTGAAGTGACAGAGAACCATGTTTGAATGTTATTTGATCTGACGTCTAAACGTCTGCGTATCCTAGGATATACATTGTAGAGCTGCTTATTACAATGGCAGAGTCAAAATAAAACCTCATTTTAATCAAAATATTGTGTATTTCCTAGAAAATATTGAATAAACAAAAATCAGTAAAAACTAATGTCCTGTTATAAATAAAAAAAATCCTGCAATTTTTCAGTAGAATTCTGAATAAACTGGAAACGTGGAACACTAGTTATACTAAACATTATGACTGTAAGGATTTAAATTTTAAACAAATTCATAAATGCTTACAGTAGTGCAAGCTTTTTACCAAAAATGTACTGTTATGAGGATTGCATAATTTTCAAAAAGTTTCATTATTCTCTTTATGCATTGTAAACCACTAATTAAGAACTGTGAATTAATGGTTTTTAAATAAATGCATTGTAGTAGAATATAGAGGTGACTCTACAGTAAATACTTAATCTGGTCTTCATTGGCAATTTCTATAATACTGTACTTGAAACAGTAAATCAGTGTACACAGTTTTAAAAATGTAGCTTTACAGCCTTGGTATTTACTGTGGATTTAAGTATTCTGTTTATCATGCAGCACACAGCATGTTTCTGTACAACGCTCAAGAGAACAAGTTGTGTTAGAGATCAAAAATAGTCTGCAGGCTATTTTTGTACCATGTATTGTTGATTACAGGCTTATATTTAAGTGATGACTATTTGTCCAAACCATAATGGTCAGCTGTACCAGTGCTGTTTAGCCTAACTGTTAAACTATTGAAAGATTGCCTTATTAAAATGATTTGTTCTACAGTGCATTTTAGGAGACTGGAGTCTTCTGTCTAGCTGATTCTATTTAGATACAGTATACATGATTAGAACAGTGATTTTAAAATTGGTAGTGTCATGTAATATATTTGGGCTAAACTGACTTTTTGTAACTAAGATCTTTGCCAAGTTATGAATATTTTGTCAACATTAACATGGGCTTAGTACTATTTTTAATTGTTGTAGTAAATAAAATGTTTTTGCATATTACATTCATAACAGCTGTTTTTGACCAGTGTTTTGTCCACTGGAGTTTTACAGTAGCATACGTTTTCTTTTTTGGGTGGGAGTTTTTAATAGTGCAGTCTGTCTATTTTGGGACAAGAAGTGTTGCTAGGTGGAGTTAAATGTTTTTAAAGAGGGGAGTCCTGAATTCAAAGCTCTAAACTGTTCCTGGCAGCGTTGAGTCATTTGTTACAAATTCTCTAATGGAAAATACTCGGTTTGTAAAAAATCACATTTAAGTGTCCGGTTGGTTTGAGTCCTGTTCAGGAAATATCCCCAGAAGTGCAGTTTTTGTTAGTCATTTCTCTGTAAAATTCGGTAGAAACTGGAAACGTGGAACACTATTGATGCAGTAAAACAAGCCGTAATCAGTTTTTAAATGTAAAGTTTCAGTTACCTTTACTGTCTACACTATTGTGTGGGAATGTTTGTCAGTCTTGGGTATAGAGATTCACCCGAGCTTCGCATTTAAGGAAGAAATTTATGGCATCTGGACTTCCATACAGTATACTGAAAAAGCACTTTGCAATGCAATAAGTCCCTTGCTTGAACTGTGGCACATAGGTGTTGAGGCTTTGTGACCAACCACAAACACTGCAGCCTCTGGTGGAGTTTATTTTAAGGCATGATAAGGCCCTGCTTCCTCAACGGTCAGATTAGATTCTGTATACGCAAATGCTTGACTTGTCTGTCTTTGCAGCAGCATGATCTCATCCAGTATTAGCCTAAGCAGGATTTGTCCTTTCCAAACTGCTAATTGGGTATTCTGATGCAAGGGGGCGTTTTGTAAGCAAACAAAGGCTGTGACAGTTTGATAATGACTCTTGCTTCTGTTCAGTATGTTGTGTTTGGGGTTTGTTTTTTAATTAATTATTTTGAAGACAATTCTAGCGTAACTACTAACATTCTTGAATTTATTTTTACCGAGAGTATTATGGTAAGAGTTATTTAATTTATTAAATTGTTGACAATACTAGATTGCATTAAGTTATTTTAATACAGGAAAAGTGAACCTACACCTAAACAGAAATTGCATAATAAACATAATGAACTGGGTAATTGTGCTTTCGTGGATGAAACAGTTGTTCAGACAGGCAGACAATGTACTGCACAGGTTTCTGTATTAAAAATACATTTAAAGAAGTCAGTCTGTGTTCTAGGACTTGAGAAACTGCTTCAGAACGATATTTTTGAGCTCCCTTGACTTTTATACTACAGTAAAGCAAAGCAGTTGATGTGGAAGCCAACTTGTATTTGACATGCAATAATAAGCTTGTTTATGTAGTTTTGTTTAAGTGATTCATTCTGTGTTGTGTTTTTCTGCTGTAGATTGGATGGGGGGTGGCTCTAGTAGATTTCAAAGCAAAAAAAGGAAACTCGTAATGTACTTAATTCTACGGAAACTTGGCATTTGTTGTACAAACCTTTTTAGGAGGCCTACAGTGCAGCACTTTCAAACTGAGCTGTCTGTATTCTGAGTCTGGAAGATTATGGTATTGGCAGAGGAGATGCTTTTTAAATCTATCAAGCCATGGTTCCTTAATATAAGCTGCTTTGCTTTAAATGATATTTTAGTAGCAAGGTGTCCTTCTCATCATTTCCAGTGCATTCAGTAAACTGTAAAGTGGGCAAGCATCCTCTGTACAGTACTTTGACTCTTTTTGTTTTGTTCTCTACCTAGGGTGATGCAAGAAGTCACCTGGTCTCCGAGCGGCTTGGCCTGGGCCACAACCTCGACCTGTCTGACACAATGGTGCAACAGAAACTCGACGAAATCAAGGACCAGATCAAGAGGGAGATCCGCAAGGAACTTAAAATTAAAGAGGGAGCGGAGAACCTCAGGAAAGTTACAACTGACAAGAAAAGTTTGGCCTATGTGGACAACATGTTGAAAAAGTCAAATAAAAAGGTGGAGGAACTGCATCAGGAGCTGCAGGAATTAAATGCACATATTGTAGTGAAGGATCCAGAAGAGCTGTTAGGTACGGTAGAAATGTATCTGGTATTCCTCTAAATAAACATACTGAAGTAACGCCAAACCTGGGTTTCAATAAATCTGTTGTATCTATCCCTCTTTGGGGACACGAGGGCTACAGTTCTGTGATGTTGAAAATAAGAGAAATATGAGAATTTGAAGACACACATTTTACATAATGATGTCAGTGAATACAAGAGATTGGTAGGAGTGTACTGCAGTTGAGATAAAGTTGGCCACCAGGAATCCTACAGTTGATGGAACCTTAAAGCTAAATTCTATTTTAATAGACTGTAGTAGTGAGGGCTGGGGTCAATTTGCTTTTTAAAATAATTCCCATTACCTTTTTAATCGATTCCAGTTCCTTCAAAGGAATTTCCTTTTGAAGGAACTGGAATTCGAGTGGAGTAAAATGGAATTGGAATTGGGAATTGATTTTAAAAAAAGAAAATGGAATTGACCCCAGCCCCAGTAGTAGTCTATTAAAATCAGTGTTCAGGTTTGTTACAAAGATGACAGCCATCTGCAGTAGTTTCGTTACTGTACAAGGTACAGCAGATATTTCCCGAAGAGGCATGAGGATTAGAACAGGAAGTGGTTTCCAGTCATGAGGCACAGCTTGTTGATAAAGCTGTTGTGTGGCCGATACGGCAGAGTTGGGTCAATTTTAACTGTCTCTTTGCTGGAATAGATCTGTCTTGACTCTTTGGCTTCTGTATGTGCCATTTTGCCAGTGTTATGTTGTGGCTTTTACAGTTCTGCCATAAGCTTTAGATTCTAAGAGTTGTAGCTGAGCTAGAGGGATAGCATACTTCTATATGTTTGATTTTAGTACAATTAATTTAGCACTACAGTAAGCCTGAAGAGGCTATACTACTTTAAGATTGGTACGTGCTTTGATATTTTCTACCAGAGCCAACCTCTCGTACAAATGTTTATTATTATTATTGCATGTAAACCTCTTTAAAACTTAATATACATTTTTTTTAATTTGCTGTCTCCAAACCAGACCACCCCTTTGTTTGGGAGCACTCGCACCTTCTGACAGCCTGTGTTTTTTTTTGTTTTTGAAACCATGAGAAACCAACGTGCCAGCTATGTAAACCCAGGAAGCAATTCTCTTTCTGGTTGCTGGAAGCATGAGGCTTTACTGCTAAACCAAGATAAACAAAGAGATAAATGTGCATGTACAGCAAGAGATACAGTATAAAGAAGCTAAACCACATGTTCCTAGTGACCAGGAAGTGTTTATTGTTCTGTAGGAGGAATCCTAGATGAGACTGGTGGTTGAAACCAAATACTGTACAGTTGCAGAAACTTAAGTATTTGTTCCCAGGGCCCCTTGCTGCATTTTACAGCTGAGAGAGACAGTGAAATCCTAAAGCTACTGTACCGTTTGACCGAATCAGCTTGCAATGCATATTCCTATTCAAGAAATCTAGCCAAATATTTATGCAGGAGCAAAGGGCTTGCTGAATGCAGTGCATTTAAAAAAGGAAACGGAAAACAGCTGTATTGGTGTAATTGTATTTGTTTATTTATTATTTTGCTGTAGTGCACTTATTATTTGTTACTGTCATTCTCTAGGGTAAATGGAAATTTTATATTGGAACATCCAGTAGTTATTTAGAGGATCATTTGCATGTGCAGGAAGCAAAGCAAAAAATATTGTCCAGTTGAAAGTTCTGCACAGTAGTTTAAAGTAATTTAGTACTACAGTATTGGTCAACTGCTTCAGGGTGGTGTTGACAACAGTCTTGTATTAAACCATAAAGGTCGCTTTTTTTTTTTTATGTAAAAGACACATTTCTCCAACCTTTACTAAATCAGTATGGGACGTCAGTTAATTCTGGATTTCAAATTTTGCAATTGTCTTGTGCAAAACTGTACTTCAGTTTGTTATCCTTTTTTCACATTTCATGGCTGTTCAGATAATGCAGTACAGAATGTTCTGTGATGTAATGCACTGTGTACATGTGGGAAATGTAATAACTTGGAACTTCTGTTCATCCTGGCAGCCTTTAAACACTAACTGTTGCACCATTCCCTTTGGAGCGCTCAGAAGGCATGTCAAGATCCAGTGCTGATTTTAATTTAAAAGCAAGCTCCTATTATGCATTAGCTTTCAATCATCATGCACAGATTTCTTATCTTCCAAACAACGGGACAAGGACTTGCTGAGTGCTGCATAAAGTAGCAAGAGATACCCATGGCAGTTATTGCTCAGTGTGTCAGCTGTCAAATATGCTGCTGCCTCTGGTGTTAACAGCAAATACCAATAACTATTGAAATAACATAGCCTTTTCTTGTGCTGTCCCTTATTTTTAAAATGCATTATTGGCAACACCCCTCCCCTGCCCCAGCCTTGACTCTTGTACTGTACAATAGCTCTGCTGGAGAGCATGCAAACAAGTTTATAACTGTCTCAAGAAAAATATCTGTGGGCTGCTGTTTGGGGTGCAGCAGAACATTAATTTAGAGATTTGAGTCTCTTGCAATAATTCATTAAAGGTGGATTGCAGTTCACATCTTGCTGTACTGTTAAAACTCCCATTTGGTACTAATTGTCACCCAGTTCTCAGTGCAGAACTTGAAGCTTTGTTTTACTAAACAGTGCACTGAAAGAGTACTCTTACCAAGTTTCCAGTATTGTCATCATGCACTGAAACCCAGTTGATAAAAAACAATTATAGGGTTTCAGTAAGATCTTTGAAGAGTACTGACCCTTATTGTTCTCTTTGTATACAGTACTGTACATTACCTCCTAGATTTTCCCTTTTTCATAATGAGAAATAATAATTTAAAGGTTATCAGAGTAATTGCACACTCTACATTTATTTTACTCATGTATATACTGGACTCTTTGCATGGGCAGTAACATTTTTTAAAGTGTTTGACTTTAAATTTAGTGCTTTATGCTTTAGGCAGTTCTCAAATTTGTATTTGACCATAATTGGTAAAAACTAAAAATATTGTACTTTTTGAAACTTGGTAGTCCTTATGTGAAGTGTTTGGAATCATCAACAGTTGGGGTCCCTTTAAAAATTTTTTTTTTTTAAACAAAGCGCCTTCGAAATGGTCACATTTTTGCACCTCGTTACTGAGCAACTAACTGTACTGTGTGCTGAGAAACTGACACTGACAGCACCGGACTGGATGACAGAGGAAAAAATTCTCTCAGCTGTGTCACCTTGCCAACCATGAAGCTCTGCCTGAAATTGACACCGATGGCACTTTAAAGTGTTTATTTTATTGTCCGTTACATGTGTTGGTATTTACAAAAGTGTTGGCTGGCTATGAATTACTATCTACAATGATTAATGCACTCATGTACACATGCAGCCTTCGCTAAAGTCCCAATTTAAAGACAGTATGTTTCACTGTAGCCCTTGGGATGAAATTGTTAGATGGACAATTTTTTTTTTTAATTAGCAGTGGGAGAAAAACGCTTCAGCAAGTACAGTAGAATCTGCCAGAACCGAATCTACTATGACAGCATAACAAATACAACAAGCTGGGAGACTTTATATAAATGGATTTTATATTTTTAAACGCTGCAATAACAGTTCTGCTTGTGAAGCATCCACACTATATGGTGACAGAACAGGTGATTTAATTGCACTATGCAGGACGTTATTTTCCCCGATTGGTGCTTGAGCCCCGGAGCACTCACAGAATCGCAGCCTATCCGTGATTTAAAGCCTGGTTTTCAAACAAACTGATTACCACTCAGCAGTACTGTGTTGGTATAAGAAGTGTGTTTTTAAAAAAAGTAATTTCAGTTTCTAATCACTGAAAATATGCTGACGATAATGTAAACAGCACCAATCTACAGACAGCGAGTCCTAAGCTTTAAATGTGTTACTGTTTATAGATAAGAACTCAACTTTATTATGAATATATTTATATTTTAAGCAACATACCACGATAATGTACATTATGGTAATTGTTTATTAGTTTTAACATTTTTTGTAAAATGTGACCTATTGTTTCACCTTGTTAGTACAAACATTAAACACCACTGTGGGGTTGGCATTGCAGGGGAGATGAAGGGAGGATTCAGTTCTGAGTGACTCTGTGAATGCTTATTCACCATTACTACACACCGTTAGAAAATTGACTTCCCTGCATTTTTTTTAACGGAAGACTGAGCGCAAGAGTGTATTTGTACATTTGTTTTAAGTACTCGCCTAGAGGACTACGAGACACTGACATCAACTGGTCCTCACCAGATTTAATTCTCCTCGGGGAGCATGAGATTCTAACCCTGATAACATACTGTTTTATTGTATTTAAACAAAGACAGGGCATTAACTTGTTCACTCAGAAAATTTCTTCATTGCTGAGATATTAGGAATACTATATTTTAACATGTTTGTCATTCAGTAATTTTCCAGCCTGTTTCCTTTTGAAGTGCAAACGATATGAAAGATATAAGCACAAATAAGGTGTGGCAAGTTAACAGTAATGCTGAAGACCAAAATAGCAAATGATGTTTACAGTATCTGAGTTGACATGTAGCCAAAGTTATAAATTGATATTGGTCAACAGTTAATGATTCATTTAATGAAGTATCATCTTTCCAAAGTCTCTGTGTGAAACAAAGTGTTTATCGATAAACACACAATTAATGCATTTTTAAACACAATTTTTAGAAGTTTTAAAATGATATTTACCTGTTTGCAAAATAAATAAAAACAACTATGCAGAGGTCATCTAAAGGAAGGATATCTGCTGTTAATTGTGAAATTAATTAAAAGGACTACATTTACATGTGGGGGCAAGAAAGACTGCTGCAGGTGGGAGGAGAATCATTCAACAGGAATAGTGTGTTTTACAATCCGTTGTTCACAAATTCCTGTTGAATTGATATGGCCCAGAGAAGGGGGAAGGCTGTAACTCCATTGACCTACTGGTGTGTGGTCAGTTCCTCAGTTTGGGAACTACTGTATTTATCAGGTTGGTAATAGGGCAAGGCAACAAATGTGACTAATGTACTTCTGGATGTTGGTTTTGTTGGCAATTAAGAGTTATTGTGACAAAAGTGTTACTCGATCCTTCACAGTAGAAGCTGGTGCACACTTGAATATCCAGTTTCCAGATAAACAGCCCACTATAGTGGTTTAGCTCCAGGGGTGGGTACATTTCTAGTCTGAGCAAGAAAGAATGATCTCATCCGCGATTTGATAAAACTATAAACTAAACTTTTTTTATCTAACGTGGACGCTAATTTATGGTTGAAATACAGCACATTCTGTAACGGCAGATCTCTTCGTAATGTATTTTCTTTCATTTGCAAACCTTGCACAATTAGGTCCTGCCGCTAAAAAACAGACCACAATGACATTGGGATCCTGCAACAACACGGTGCCTTCAAAGATCATGCTGGTGCTTTGGTTAAGTCCCATCTGTTCTAGGAGGGGTGAGGACACTCTGCTGATTCTCTGAGAGGTGTACCAGCTGTGGACTGACCCAGTGTTG
Source organism: Polyodon spathula (assembly GCF_017654505.1). NCBI lineage: Eukaryota > Metazoa > Chordata > Actinopteri > Acipenseriformes > Polyodontidae > Polyodon > Polyodon spathula. The sequence goes on along the minus strand of NC_054551.1, from coordinate 31,823,651 downwards.
CTTCACTTATGAGATTCTGATACAAATTCAAGGTGTAGCAGGTGCAAGCATGCAGCATTGTGTAACTTTGGACAGTTTAATTTGTCAATTTGTTTCCTCGTTTTGACACATTTCATGTCAGGACCTGTGACTACGAGGATACTTTTTCCTTTTAGAATCCATTATGCTTTTATTGGACATTAACTAAAAAAAATAGCCACACTGACTTTAAACAAAAAAACACAAGACTTGTTGTAAAATGCTACAAATGTAGCATTTAATTGGCTAAAAAAAAATTCAATGCCTATTTAGTAGGAGCCTATAGTGTGTAATACAATTAAAACAAATGTACCACTGGCTAAGATTCCCCATTACAATGTACAGTGTTCTTATTAGATAAAGAAACTTGTCCAGAGTTAATTGAAAACATTCTGATTTTATTCAGGAGAGGTGGGCAAAGGATATGCAGAATAAGATGATGAGGCATGTCCACACAGGTCCCTGGAAACAGTGTAGCTCAGAATAGTCCTATACCAGTTTTATTCCCATAGTTCACATAAGCAATTGCATTTAAACTTCTGAATGTTATGATACAGTAGTCGAGTATTCCTTTCAAGCCGACGCATGTAATCTCACCAAAGCAACTTCAAATGAGCAGTTCTTCAACCTGACAGATCGTGGGTCTATTTACAGATTTAATCTTATTTTAGTATCAATATTTATGTAAGTCTACTATGGGTTTGGATTACCTTCTGTTTTTGTGTGTGTGTTAAATTAGATACTACTTATCAGCGGTCTTGACAGTACTATGTGTAGTATCTCACTTATAATTTAGAAAGCAAAAGCACCAACACTTTGTAAAAAGTTCTCATCTGGGTGTTTACAGAATACAGGTAGCATTGACTCTGCCACTGTACATTAGATACTGTAGCAACATGATTTACTGTCCTCCTTCCCAGTACCTGACATGGCTTTATAAATTGTGAGCTGGAATACATACATACAGTTCTTGCTTTTTTCAGATCTAACATAAACCTAATTTGTTGATTGACCTTCAATAAAATAGTTTTCTTGGCACTGCTCTGGTAAATTGTGTGTCCTTTTACTTTTTTGTTTTAACTTTACATATGTAACATTCAAATCCTGCTGTACCATGAGGAGTCTCATTGTTTGTTTTACATGTACTCAGTTGTGTTGCTGGGTTATGAAAAGTAAATGGGTGTGGGAAGGGCGCTCTTTAGGAAGGTAAACTAGGAGGCAAGAAGGTAGAGAGTTGAAGTTTAACATGAAAGGTGTTACATTTCTAGGATGTCTGTCTTTTTCTCAGGCACTCAGTTGAGTAGTAGTTTTGTGGTGTGGGCTGGATGTATACTCCACCCAGAGGTGAAAGGAAATCTCTTTGGAAAAACTGTGAGATGTACTTAAAGCATAGGATAACACTTTTTGGCCCATTGCCTACAGTATATGATTGATTTATTTATGTGATGCAATTGTATGAGAGATATTAAAATAGTTAGAGCACTGACACATGAAATGTTAATGCAAAACTAAAGGTCATGTTCCGTTTTGGTACGAGACTGCTAAATTGTGCCATTGTTTCCTTAACTAATGAAATATATTGCAGAACTGTAAATAATAAATGTACGCTTGTTACAGGACACAGTTATGTTGCACTGATTTTTAAAATGATTGTGTTTCAGACTGCCCTAGAACGCCAGACACCCCCAATAGTACCTCCACAAACAGCAGACTAGCAGCTTTGAAGAAGCAGCATGATATTGAACTAAAAGTGAAACAGGGAGCAGAGAACATGATCCAAATGTATTCAAATGGCTCTTCAAAGGTAACCTTTATCCTTAAGTGGCATGTAGTTAGCTTTAAGATTGTATAGCAATGTTCTTTTTGTACAACAAAGTCATGTAAATGGTGCAGTACACTAGTACTGAGTACTGCTGATTTTAATACATGGTTCTACACACCTGAGTCTCTCAAAAGCATGAAAACCTAATTGACCAGGGTTACAGCGTGCGTTATCTGCTAAACTGGGATTAAGAAACCAGTCTTCAGTTCAAACCACTAAGCTTCACTCAGCATTTCTTTAAGGGCGAGGCGGTAGTGCTTCATGGGTTGTAAACTTTTAGTTTCTTACGCTAGGAAGTTTTATGAAGCAGTCGGTAAGGATAATTATGATGTTTGTGTTGCTTGATGTTTATAATGTGTTTTAAATGTACCCACATGTTCATTTAAAACTTTTTATTAAACTTTTATAATTGTTTGAAGACTCTGAACCCAGTTTATTATATGATATACAATACAGTATGGAGAGTAAACGATTGGAATTTAATTGACCGCTACCTGGCCCCAATAAGACGTTTTGAATTTGTTTTTAAAATCTTGTCTAATGTCTTCGTTACTTTCAGGGTATGGGTCAACAAAGAAAATGAACTAACTTTACTAATTACTATATTGAATAAGTAATATTTTATGTAGTTATCATACTGTGTTTTTACACAATTAAATTGAGTCTCATTCTGGCCTGACAGTTTGTTCAAAAACATACAGATGACCTTTATAACATAAGCAGCAAATGGATCATGTTTTCCTGATCTCACCACCAGCTAGGAAGGTGTTAGATGCATCAAGGTTAGTTCGTGCAGACCTGAATCTCAGACCGCTGGAGAAGCAAAAGGTTCTGTGTGTCTGTCCGTCTTTCCGACCTAATTAAAAAAAAATAAATAAAATAAAATACATCATTGGGGCAATACATGTAAAAAGTCTTGCCCATTACCAGGCGTGCAAGAATAGACATTGTGTGGTGCAATTTTTGACCTTTTACACCTGAACTATAAACAGAGCATGGTTGTAAACTTCACTGTATATAATTTACTGTATACATTAAACACAAGCCTTGCCATATTTAGGGAGGGGAGGTCATCTACTATATACCTTGCGAACTAAGTTTGACAATAAGGGTGGGGGAGCGATAATGGTTTTACATACTGGAATTCAGTCTTTTTTAATTTTTTTTTTTTTAACTGCTTTTGTAATAAGTAATTTAGTTAGTGTTGGCACAAATATCTGAGTATTCACATTTTGTTTGTACAATGCCTGTTTTGTTGTAATTCAGCTTCTTTCATTTTTACAGGATCGTAAACTGCTTGGAACTGCACAACAAATGCTCCAAGACAGTAAGACAAAAATGGAAGTCATTAGGATGCAGATTCTGAAAGCAATCCAGACTAGTGAAATGGCCTTTGATAGTACGGAAGGTATAGGTAAGCATTGACCCATATACAGGAGAACGTTGGGTGGTTGTTTTTTTATTTTGCTATTCATACTCTGCATTGAAAAATGTGTTAGAAAATTATATATATATATATATAATATATAATTGTTTTTGATATAAAAAGCTGTGGATCTGAATACCGCTAGCATATGTCTAATACATAAAACTAAGAAGGACTTCTGGTTGAAACATTTGTAATTTAATTTATTGTGCTGCTTTTAGTATTTAACATTACTAAATATTAGTGAACTAATACAGTGAAAATAGGTCCTCGGAAAAACGAATATATTTTTGAGGATATCTGTTAAGATATGCCACTGTTTAGATCATTTAATTATAACTTCTATTTGAACTTTGGTTTGTTATTTTGCTGTCTTTAAGCATTCCTCCACTATGCTTCAGAGTTCTTTAGGCTTTGCTGAGTACCTTTCGGTTAAGGGAATTTCTTAGTAGGAAACAGGTTAAGAACCAAGAAATCTATTCTCATTTAAAGAGATGCAGCCGTGCCTGTTAAATGCAGCTCTTCTTTGTCCACTTATTCATGAAGTTTTGTGTAGCCTATTGAAGGAAGCGGAGACATTGTAACAGGTTGTGGTGGACAGTATTTGCTGGTGTGAAAGTTTTACTGTTGCAAGATTTAATGCAGTTTAATGCAAATTGGCCCGTTTGCCATCCTGCTGTTTCCACAGCCAAACCTGTGATCAGCCCGCTTGAGCTGCGGATAGAGGAACTGAGACACCACTTCCGGATAGAATACGCAGTAGCAGAAGGAGCCAAGAATGTCATCAAGCTGCTTGGATCTGGAAAAGTCACTGACAAGAAAGCACTTTCTGAAGTAATCAGTCATTTTAATCTCTATTTTACTGGGATTTTGAGGTTTTTAAATCAATAAAGATGAATTGATTAATCAATCAAGTTAACCTAAGTGTGTCTAATGTTTTGTTATTTAATCAATCTGCTTAAGTTAAAGTATAATACAGTAAATGCAAAATAAATCAACTCTTAATCATACCTTTTTAAATTAGTTTGAAAGTATGAATGCTTTTACAGAAGTAATTGCCATTTTTGGCATATCTTGTGCTGCAATTCAATAGCAAATAGCAATTATTCGATAGATGCATGATCATGTACGTGCTTTGACTAATCAATTACAACAGAAATCATGATTATAAACCCTTTGGTGTTACAGCCAAATTTGTGTCCCAAAAGTGGTGTTTTTTTTTTTTTCTTCTAGGCTCAAGCCAGATTTAATGAGTCAAGCCAGAAGTTGGACCTTTTAAAATACTCATTGGAGCAAAGGTTGAATGAGCTTCCCAAGAACCATCCGAGTAGCAGCATTATAATAGAAGAACTGTCTTTGGCAGCATCGCCAATATTAAGCCCTCGACACAGTATAATTTCTACACAAAATCAATACAGCACAGTCGCCAAACCGGCTGCATTAACAGGTAAGTCAGTTTCATTTGATAAGAGTCTTATTAAATTGCACTTTAGAATCAATTGTGGGTTTTGTTCAAGAGCAGTAAGCTTTACCAGGTTACATATCTCAGACATACAAAGGGTTTTGTTACGTCCTTAATTGCAAGGTTTAGACTTGCTCATCTTTTGATTGTAGAAGGTTAGAAATGTTACTGTAATTCATTCTCTCTCTGATTTGTACTAAGTCTATACTGGGATTTAATGTATGCAATTCTGTTTTTCTTTGTAGTAGATCACTGTATGATGTGTAGGGTGCATAAATTTATATATATATATTTTTAAATCTATCGTCGCCATTTGCAAAATGAGAAATCTGTATTTTGAAATCAGCAGTTTGAGACGGGTAATCTTGAAGGGGACACCTGGGATCATAACAGATAATGAAACTGTTTGGGTGGGGGTGGGGTTTCCTTAGATATTCACTAGATCGGTCACAGTCCTAAATCTACTTTTTTAAATTACATTTGTTTTTTCTCCTGTTTTTATGTCTAAGTTACTCGCAATGTCAGGAATTTAGTTCCATGAAGTACTTGTGAACAATGGCATGGATTAATCTTTTCCCTTTAGTAGCTCAGGGATGTGTGTCTTTACCAGGTACTAGATGTATAAGTTTTTTGTTAACCCAACAAAGAAAACTAAATAATCCAGTTGGTTTCATTCCTGCATACGGTTCAGATATTGTTGCTTAATACTTTGGAACAGCTTACATGTCCTGCTTTTCATACTGGTGTTAACATGTTAATGTACATGAGTGTGTGGCACGTTTTGTATTTAAATAGGTACCTTAGATGTCAGACTAATGGGCTGCCAAGACCTTTTGGAGAATGTTCCCGGCCGATTAAAAACTACATCCGTTCCTCTACCGGGATGGAGCCCAAGTGAAGCCAGGTCTTCCTTTATGAGCAGGACTACCAAAAATAGGAGTGGAAGCAGTCGAAACCTTTCGAAAACAGATGACTTGTCCAGTTGAGTGGCCAATTTTGTTTCTGTTTTGTTCTGAAAACTGTATTACCTAACTGAGGAACCATTTGCGTCATTGGGGGGGGGGGGGGGGGGGGGGGGGGGCATGTTCCATGCAGTGTAAAGGTCCCCATCATCTCTTGCCACTGCGCTTATATTGGTTGGAGAGTTAAGAGTTAAACAATGTCCCAATCTAGCTCTTGAATTTAGGTTACCAACTAATGGCTTCATAAAAAGACAGGTAACCTGTATAGATGTGCAAATGAAATTATTACATCTGCTTAGCAAGCTGTGGTGAACTTTATTATATTCACAGATGAGATCAGTGCTGTGTTGAAGTTGGACAACACAGTTGTTGGACAGACTGGCTGGAAACCTATTTCTAATCAATCTTGGGATCAGAAGTTTACACTGGAGCTGGATCGGGTATGTTGACTCTACTTCTGACATTCCTTCAGGGATCTAGGCCACTGCTCCTTTTGAATTAAGTGTGCAAATGTTAGTCTGGGATTTGCTTGCCATAGGCAAAGACATGTCTGATTTTGCAAATAAAATACAGCCATATGGAGATTGAGCAGAAAGCTAAGGAGAATAAATGGGCCAAGTTGTAACAGCAGTTATGGCTTTATTTGCAGTTTTCTGAAAGAAAGATTAAAAAAACACCAACAGTGCAAGAGAACATTTAGTCTTGATACAGTATCATGCCACAGTGGCAGATAATCATTGATTTGAGTTAAATTTCTTGTTTTCCTGCAACAATCATACCGACTACAGTAAGCCCATCATTCCAGTAAACTCAAGTGCAAAAAAATAAATAAAACGTACTCCCATCAATTGAAATAAAGCGTTAATCAATATACAGAACTGTAAGGCTTTTGAAGGTTAAACCGCCAGATCAGCTAATCTGTTTGTAAAACTGCAGGTTTTTATTAATTTTGTGTGTGTGAAGGCAAGCAGGCAGGCTCACTGTTGGCTTTGGTTCTAGGCACTACTAATACTACAATCTTTTAAATGTAATTTTGTTCATGTGAGTTCTTTCCCTAAACTGCACAATTGCAACCTCTGCTGGGAAGCAGCAGCCCTGGATCCCTGTAGGCTCAATAGCCAGCCATGCAGTTAGCAGTGAAGCATGTTTAACTTTTTAATAAAATAATCAAGCCCAGAATTAACATGAATGTTCTCTGAACCTACCCTATCGAGGTATAATTTACTGCATAGCAGTATGAGTCACACCAGCTTTTTAGTGTGGCTTAGTTTTTCTTTTTTTAGTATTTTACAAATGATGTAACTGGAAATTAACTCAGTTGTTTATTTACTTTTATAGTTGTATGTCTATGATGTCTTTCTTTTCTGCAGTCGCGTGAGTTAGAAATGTCTGTGTATTGGCGAGACTGGCGGTCACTTTGCGCTGTCAAGTTTCTGCGGTTAGAGGATTTCCTTGACAATCAGCGGCATGGAATGGTTCTGTACCTCGAGCCTCAGGGTACACTCTTTGCAGAGGTACTGCATGTTAAAAAAAGAAATAACTATTCATTGAATCTCAGTAATAAAATATGAAGAGTTTTGTTCTTTTATATAATTTTTTTATTTTACAGGTTACATTTTTTAACCCTGTTATTGAGAGGAGACCAAAACTTCAAAGGCAGAAAAAGATATTTTCGAAGCAACAAGGTAACTGTTAATTTAAATAAAAATAAGTATACATGGTATGAAACGTATTGCATGTATGATGAAAATACAAGATTCTGTTCAGCAAATAGAAATATTGGAATAGTACGAAGCCTGCCATGCATTCTTGTCCTTTTTTTATTTTGTTTTTTTCTTTGCTTCTCTACAGGCAAAACATTTTTGCGAGCCCCTCAGATGAATATTAATATTGCAACATGGGGAAGACTGGTGAGGAGAGCAATCCCCTCAATAAATAACTCTGGCACATTTAGCCCTCAGGTTCAAGTGCCTGCAGCAGTGCCAGGGGATACACTGATCCCAGAATCCCCTTTGTCACAGAGGTACCTGCTTTTATTACTGTAGTTCTCATGCCCCAGTTTAAATCAAGTCAATTAAAATAAAATGAGAGCACACTAGTAAAATGATCATGGTTATAGGGCCCTGTTCATAAAGCTGCTTACTTGCACTTTATTTAGGATTCTTTGTAGATGTTCGTTAAGGTTAAACAGTGTTTACATTTTGTCAAGAAGGATGAAAATTGTTATACTGTGTGTTTCCTCTCCTTTAAGTGACTCAACAGTGACAAAATTGGAATTTGAACAGGAACCCCCTCCAACTCCTAAGAGACATTCCTCTGTGGTTGAGACTAGAGAGTCCATGCCAGAAATTAAGATTGCAGATTGCATGCAGATACAGGTATGGACAAAACTAACAATACTGCATATTTAATGCGGAAGCTGAAACATTAACATCTGGTTTCACAGACTAGTTGGGTAGCTGAAGAGCAGTGCTAATCGGGGTAAATGAAACCAACCGTGTTTAATAAAGAGCGTGTGATTCTGGGCGTAACATATTTATTATGTTTTTGTAACAGTAGAACTCGTAAATTCTTATTTCTTTCATGTATTTATTGACTTGTCAAAACAAAAAAAACTTGAATGCTTTCTTTAAAAAAAAAAAATGCTTATTTTGCAGGATGCATTAGCAACATTTGAATTCCTGAATGACAGAAATAGCACTGTACCCAGACCAGAGACACAAGTTATTGCTGGGAATGAAGTTGAGCAGCCAGATTTGGAGCTCATGACCGTTCCAGAACCTACAGATAGCAGGTACCTACTTCCAAGCAATTGCATTTCAACGCAGCCCCTTTCAAGTTATTCCTGTCTATTGGTCACCAAGATATAGCTGCTTCATTGGAGAGTTAACTTTGATCTCATCCAAAAGCATTTATCTGAGGCCAGTTTCTCCAACACGTTGTCTAAAACGTATTTTAAAAAATGATGATAAAATGAATAACAGACAAAAAATCATATTTAATGGGGGGGGGGGGGGGGGGGGGGGTTACATTGAGTTGTTTTAAAACTTAAGAATGGTTTTCTTATGGTTGCCAATCACTTTTTACCCTTTTTAATTCAGGGTGCAGCAAAGATTTCAATTCGGCCTCAATGATTTCCATTGTGTTGCAGTGTTGGGCCGTGGGCATTTTGGAAAGGTAAACAAACATTCCTTCAGGTTCACTGCACTCTACGCAACTTTTTCTAAATGTTCAATTAGTAACTTTCTCTTAAAGCATGTAGTCTCGGAGAATTTAGTGGCTATTCTGTTTTAACAGGTGCTGCTTGCTGAATACAAAAACACAGGAGAAATGTTTGCCATCAAAGCCTTAAAGAAAGGAGACATTGTAGTGCGTGAAGAGGTAGACAGGTCAGTAGAATAAAAACTTTGAAAATGATGCGAGATAATGCTGTGAACACACATGCTAAGCTCTGAATTGAGTGAGAAGGGCATTTAGAAAATGCAGCTCTAGTTTTCCTTTGTTATGTGGTTTCATGTAAGTTTTATGTAGAAATTCTTAAGTTTGAGCATACCCTAGTAAATGTATTATGTTTTGTTTTTTGTTTTTTTTAATGAAACATTGTACTGGTCTAACTTCGATTATAAATTATCTTTTTTTCATACGAACATTGTGTAATACTTTTAATTTTTTTCTTTCTTAGCCTTATGTGTGAGAAGAGAATCTTTGAAACTGTGAACTGTGTCCGGCATCCGTTTCTGGTGAACCTTTTTGCCTGTTTCCAAACCAAAGATCATGTATGTTTTGTCATGGAATATGCTGCTGGAGGAGATCTTATGATGCACATTCATGCAGATGTGTTTTGTGAACCTAGGGCTGTGTAAGTAACACTTGTGTTAATTTGTGCAGTTGTCTTTTTTTTGTTGTACGGCACAGTTTGAAATGTTAGTACAATATTGGGACAGATCTGAGGTCTGGCAAGATTTAGGCTGAGCATTTTTATGGGATGCAATCTATGATAAAAACAAAAAACTACGTTTTAAGTGACACAGAGGTTTCTCTGTGTAAGTTTTAGGTTTGCAAACCATCTTAGTATTTGCAACATCCTCTATTATTAAAACAAATGTTTCCAAGTATGATCACATTTTAAATATTGTACACCTATACATATACTTCTCATTAGACAGTGTATTTGATTTTTCAGTTTACTTATGTGGAGTCTGTGCAATTTTACAGTTGTATACTGGACATTAAGTTTTTTTTTTTGCATACTACTGTATAATTGAAATAAGTTGCATTCACATTTGCCTCTGTGCTGTCGGTTTACGTTTCAACAGTAGTACTGCTATGTGGCACTACATTATTTGCATCGCCAGCATTTGATTACTTAAAGCTTGATTTAAACTTTCTTAATTTGCTCATGATCACTGTGTAACTGTAAAGAGCAGCTAATCCGCCTCTGAATTTAACTTGTCCAGCGCAGTCCATATGGGGTATCGAGTTTTCTTAAATGAAATTGGGTAGCTGGTGATAAAAAGGGGATCGCTATTCTTGTACATCTGAGTTTTAGAAACGCACTGAAGTTATTTTTGTTGTGGTGTTTTTTTTTTTGTCTTCAAATGCAGAATTCTGTGTAAACGTGACTTGTGTGAAAGCTTTTCACTGGGATTACTACAGACGCACAATATTACTGGAAAGCGCACATCTGCATAACAAATAATTAGTACAGTAATCTGTGACCCCTGTTTATAGCCTACGATGTCTGTCTCTATATAGATATAGATATAGATATAGATATAATAAATAAATAAATTACGGTAATATTACCTCATTCACGATAGGAAACAAAATGCTTCAGTATAGGGACTAGGCCCATATCCCACACAGCACATTGTTCGCTCGCCCCTCCTGTCAGTCCGCTGTCTTCAAAATGTTGTTTTTTTTCAATTATAATGTGTATACTTTTAGTCGTGGGCAAGAATTGGTGTATTTATACAGCGTACAAATAAGGTGGTTATAATTTATTTCCTACCAGAAGCCCTTACCCAGTGCGACTCAACTTTTCAGTTGCCACAAAAATTACATGTTTTCAGGAATCGCAGAATGCCAGCTTTGTGCTGGAATTGTACTTGTAGGAAATTGTATTAAGGATTTAATTTTGAACCAAAAATATATGCTTACCTCAGTATTGCAATTTGTGTTTTGAACTGGGAAAACAAAAAAAAAATGCTGGATTTCAATAAGACGAGCTGTTGTCGAATGCGGTTCTGAAATGAGTGGAGTTATTTTCAAACAACCCTGGATTTTTTTTAAATTTGATATACAAACGACGGTGTCTGAGATTTTGTGTAAATTGTGTATACGTATCTTGTGTAAGCGTGGGTATTTATTAAGGACTCCGATGCATCGTTAGTCCATGAAATAGGTTTTATTTAACCCGAAATAAATTCTACCGCCCCATGTAACAACAGTTCAACCTCGTTTACATTGCCATCTTGTGTGTCTGTCTCCAGTCTAGACCACAACAGCAAAGCAGGAAGTAACGTCCTGTTAATTAGTGCAGTAAGTAAACAGCTTTATTTTTTAGACAAAGTCCTCAGCAAAAAGCAACAGGCATATGCAGTATTACAAAAATAAGTTACCGATTCTCTTAAATCATACAAATAAAACATAAAAAATGCAGTTCACCTATTACCATAAACATGCGTTGCTGCTATACGTTGTTCAGCGTTATATTTCTGCTTACACTAAGATAAACAATTGATAAGTCTGTTATTTTTTTATTACAGATTTGTTACATTTGTTTTTTTAATGCAGCCCTTGCTTTGTAAAGGAGAGGTACTGCGTAGCTGGTCTGCAGTTACAACCTCTCAATCACTCCTCAGCTCAGACATCAGATAACTTGAGAATCAATGGGCGACCGAACACTCACATTTGACCGAAGTGCGCAGGTGACTTTTCATAGTTATGAAAAAACTAACCATGCATGCGCTAAGAAAAGCCCAAAATATCTCGACAATTGATCGATTTTAGTTGGTTCCACAAAAGGCACTGCTCATTAACAAGTTCTACCAGTCTACCAAAGGAGGTATTTAAACTCGCAGACGTTTTTTTTTTGTCTGAATAATTTGTAAAAAAAAAATTGTGTGCCATTCCTTAACTTTAAAACTACCGAACGGATTTTCACAATCTAGACCAAAAAAAATTCTATCTATACCAAAAATTCTCTGGCACAGACATAGTGCCAAATGGCGTTCCGACCGGTTTTGAAACCTGCCCCACAAAATCAGGTTTAAACAAGAAACTGTCTGTCGCTCTATCGCGCAGTTATAATTCAAGAAGTCCTATGTCTATTTTCAGGTAAAGCGGATGTTAGGTGAATGTAATGTTATCCTGACTCCTTTCTCCTGCACAGGTTTTATGCTGCTTGTGTTGTCCTTGGTTTGCAGTTTTTGCACGAACATAAGATAGTGTACAGGTAAGCTGCGACCATCACCCCTGTAACGGTTTTTAAGTGTACTGCCTGTTTGTCACACAAGTAAAAATGGTAGATGATTCAGATCTTTTAAATTCTAAATGAACGGTACTGTATAATTCTACACATTCACTGTATTATGATCATTCAGAAGCTGAAAGATTTAATTTCACTCAAGTATCGGTTTGTGTGAAGCTTAGTATGCTTTATTTTCTTTTTTGTCTAGAGATTTAAAGCTGGATAACCTGCTGCTTGACACTGAAGGCTATGTAAAGATTGCTGACTTCGGCCTTTGCAAAGAAGGTAACATTTATGATTGGGGGGGGGGGGGGGGGGGGATTTAAATGTGGAGACCTGAACATGGATGATAAATCATGTAAACCTGTTTTATGTGTACTATTATCTAGTTAAGATTACGATCAAGCCTTCTTTTACAGGTATGGGATTTGGAGATCGTACAAGTACGTTCTGTGGTACTCCTGAGTTTCTTGCTCCAGAAGTATTGACAGAAACATCCTACACACGGGCAGTGGATTGGTGGGGACTTGGTGTACTGATCTTTGAGATGTTAGTTGGTGAGGTGGGTATTGGAAAATATAATGATTTTCCTCTGGTACAATTCTGGTTATCACTATGTGACGAGCAGACGTATGCTGAAGGTTATTTGTCATGAGAAGGTTGTGTCTGAATGTCAGTTCTGTCTGTCAGCCTGTAAGTAATTTGATTATGTCTGAATATCTGTAAGATTTCCACTCGGTAGAAATTTGGTGCATGCCAGAGAGGCCCCTTTCCTCAGGCTTGGGGCTATTAGTATGGAAAGTAATTAAAGCTCCTTTATCAGCTCAGGGCTGGACAGTAATTTTAGAACTGGAGTAGGCTTTGGCAGACGATCTTTTAAAATCTTGGACCACTTGTGATGACCACTTATGATGGCTTAATCTGTACTAAGGAATAGTAACTAAGGAATATTGTGGGCCCTGTACAATGAGATGTTAAGAGGCTTAAATATATAACTAGCGTTCTGTACTGTGCAGCTATAATTTTGATTGAATTCAGGCCTTTTACATGGTTTCTGTTTTTATTTTCTGTGTTTTAATATATGAATACTGTTTCCTAAGGTACTGTTTTAATAATCAGGCATGATTTTATCTTATATATAAACATATAAACTGCCCTCATAATCTGGAAATAGATTTATTTTCTCATGCTCTAATTGTGTAAATGACCACTGCTGTGACCACTCCATACAGCATGTTTTGTTTTTCTTTCTGATATCGGTTCTAAAATAGGTGAGTGTCTAACTGCCTTTATTTCCCTCTCAGTCTCCTTTCCCAGGTGATGATGAAGAGGAGGTGTTTGACAGTATCGTTAATGACGAAGTCCGCTACCCAAGATTCCTGTCTACTGAAGCCATCTCCATAATGAGAAGGGTATGTTTGGACTAAAATCGCTCAGTGTGCATTGAACCAGATGGCTTAACACACCAGTGCATATAATGTGCCTTATACTTCAAACTTAATCATGCAGTTGATAATGGGGAGGGGAAATTTACTTTATTTCAGTTGCTGAGGAGAAATCCAGAAAGGCGTCTTGGAGCAGGGGAAAAAGATGCTGAAGAAGTGAAAAAGCACCCATTTTTCCGAGTATGTATGAACTTCAAATTGAGCTGTAGTTGTGCTTCTGAATGAATCTTAACCTTATGAAATCTAAATACCCCCCACCCCACCCCACTGTTTTACAGAACGTTGATTGGAATGGTCTGTTATCAAAGAAGGTGAGGCCTCCATTTGTACCTACAGTTAAAGACAGTGTGGACGTCAGTAACTTCGATGACGAATTTACCTCGGAAGCACCCATTCTGACCCCGCCTCGGGAGCCCAGGGTCCTTACAGCGGACGAGCAAGAAATGTTCCTAGATTTTGATTATATAGCGGACTGGTGTTAGACCTCAGACTTTCAACACTGTGAAACACAGTAGCCAACTGTAGCTCACAACCTCCTCTTCTGAAGAACGGGTTCTGCCAGCCTGTTGTGCACTCGGTGCCATTATTCCTAGGAACTGAATTTTCGTTTTACTTCTAATAAATAAAAAACAATTGTAAAGATAATTATATCACTGGACAGTTTTCTTTACCGGTCCAGGTATTTTGTCTGAGACTCGTGGGAATTTTTTTTGGGGGGGGGGGGGGGGGGGGGGGGGGGTGTTTGGGGGGGAAACACAAAATCCCCCTTTTTGATTACTTTGGGATCATTACTGTTAAAAACATGCATTGTCCCCAGGTTTGGAGTTATTATTTTATTTTTTTGTATATATAAACTATTTTGTTCTAGGTAAAACTAATGATCTTAGATTCTTTATTTTATTTTTAAGGTGCTTTAGAATAGCAGCACTGCAGCACGGTCTCACCAAGTAGTAAGGCAATGACACTCTTGACTACTTTTTAAACTTTTATTCAGCCAGAAATGTGCATTTTTTATTCAAAGACTGGGTATCATGAGAATCATTTTGTCTTGATTTTATCTGGAACACTAATCTTGGACCTTGCCTTGTACATTTTTATTGTATTTATTATGTATAACAACTAGATGCCTTAATTTTGTGAGACGACAATATGTGGGCTTCCATGCAGCAAAAGACAGGTACTGAACACCTACCAAAGCCACTTGCCAAACAGTTGATGGCATATTGGGCCCAGGTGACACCTTCTAAAGGGAACATTACAAAAAAATTTCTCGTTTGACTGAGTGACAGCCCAGATTTGTCCTCCTTGGAGGTTTTCTAGTCTCCTGTATTTGCATTGTCCTTCCATGTTATGTGAACAAATATAAGATTATAGTTTTATACTGTATTGCATCTGCTGTAGATATTAACCATTTTTGTAAAGCCTGTAGGGATGTATGAAAATGTATACAAGCTGTAATTTGCAAGTGTTTAACTTTTTTACTTTAGTTTACATTCACAGAGAAAGTTTAGTTTTTTTTTTTCTGAATTACAGTGGCCATCTGAAGGAGTAAATTTAAGCTTTGAATTCTCAAAATGGAATGTAAAATACATTTTTTTTAAAAATTCAAAATATATATTTCACAAAGTAAAGTGTATATTTTGGCTTATAATATGCCAAAGCAGGCTGTATCTTAAAATGCTAAATGTTTTTCTCTTTTAAAACATAACTCATGTTTTTTTGGTTTTTTTACATTTAAGGCACCAGTCAGATCTGTAATGTACTTTATGTTGGAACAGTACCTCGGTCTAAAAGAGCAATACTGCTGAAATCATGGTTTAATGTTTGCACTTTTATTCAGGTATTACTCTGGTAGGAGCTTTTATTTTTTTTTAAATAACCTGATCAGTATAATCACCCTGTAATTACATTTTACACAATGGCTATTACAACAGTGGATAATCCTGTAGATCTGTCAGACTCAGTTTGTAAAAGACTGAGGTAATGAAAGCATTATATTTGATAGAAACTGATTTCAAGCCACATGTCTCAAATTGCTGAGTACCAAAACATGTTTTTTTTGTACTTTTTGAGACACAGCCTGGTATTAGATTTCAGATCCGGTGTTTTTGATTTGGTGGCACCGGTAAAACAAGAAATGTTTATAAACTGAAAGTACAATAACCTTAGCTTAGTAATTAAAGTTGTACAGAAAATCATTTTTAAATATAAATCACTGAGGGTATAAGGGGCAGGGTATATGTACACAGTTGAGCTCAAAGCACTAATTGTATATGTAGTTTTAAATGTATCAACTTTTTAGCCTATAAAAAGATAGGATTGTAAATACATTTTCTATATACATTTTAGAAGTGGCTGTTTGAGCACTTTTGTGAGGAGTGATGCTTTAGAATGGTACACTACATTTAAATGTGTGCTGATAAGGTTATGACTAAGAATCATGAGTGTTTTGCAGTCTCTATGCATATCATGAATGCACAAATTAAAATAAATTTGTAATAGAACAGCCTTGTACTGCTTGTTTTCTTTCTGTAACCTAAAAAGTTAAGTAAGCTTTTCTATCTGCTTGCTATAGCCAAACTTTCCAATACTTTCCCTAAAGATTTCAAAATACTTGGTACACCAGAGGCAACAATAATATTGTAACTGGTGCACCATGTATTTCCTTTTACCTTTTAGTTCACAAAAAGTTCAACTTAGGCTACCCTGCATAGCAAGCAGCCAGTGTAAAATGGCTGTCAAATAAATCTACTTCTACAGGACCATGAGGGTTTTAGTCTGCTTAGTTTGCTATTTGAGAAATGTATTAGGAGCACCAGAAGTATTGTGAGGGAGGGGGCAAGGGGGGGAAGGGGAGCTTTCTGGTCAGCAGTTTACCATTTTGCTTAAAACAGAAGGCAAGGGGATTCAATCCTAGCTGTGGCACAGTTCATCTGCAACAGATCATATACATAAGTGACATTTTTATCTAAATGAATGAACAAAACAAGGACTGCAACTTGTTGAACAATTAAGGTGTTCCATGGGGCCCGAGTATAAAAAGTGTAATGGGGCAGTGGTTTTCAGATGCATTCAGTAATAAAAAATATAATACACAAATTGCTGCCAAGTCAGGTGGCACTTAGTGCTAGAGCTTGAGGGTTTTCCAGGGAGTCCTCCCTTTGAAGCATGGTATTGCAAGCCTTGCAAAATCAGTGTTTGCTACAGCTCATTAAACAAGTCTGACTGGCACAACAACGTACATTAACAGGAAATTTAATATTAAAAGAAGAATCTGAATGTCAAGTCTCTTTTACACTGCAAGTTGATGGATACAAGTTTTGGAGCCAGAGGGATATACGTAAATATGTTCCTTATATATAAAACTGAAAACATAATTTAGAAACACTTATAAACTACATCTATAAAAAGCATAGAGGTGTATTATCATTCTAGCTATTAGTTCTAATGTAGTCAGAAGCAATGCCTGGCCTATGCAAGCTAAATTAGTTAACACTACTTTTGAATTGGCCAGCTCTTCAGTACTCTCAACCTTTGCTTTAGTGTAAAGGAATTTGCTTTTCTCCCTGTTTTATTAAAAAAAAAAAAAAAAAACACACACACACCTTAAAACACAAAATACAGCTGAGTCCTTGTCCCACTGACTTTTTTTATTTGTAAATTAGCATACAATTATGACTGCAAATGCATTTACAATTCCTTGCTGGAAATACACCAAGCCCTTTTTAAAAAAAAAAAAAAAAAAAGTTTTCATATCAAGTGTACAACTGTGCTAAAGGGTATTATAAACCCAGACCACTGACTTTTACATTTTGCACAGGTAATCAGTTACAGTACAACCGCATGCACAAAAAGCCACTGCTTCCTGCAGGGCTCAGTGACACCTTGTGGAACAGAGTGCTGGTTATGCAGACTTGCACAAGTGATCCAACCTGTGAGCAGTTCCCCTAAGCTTAGATTATTGGCTGGTCTCCACACAGACACATTTCTTTTCAGGGTCCTCCTTGGCCTGTTACTCCACAGCATCAAAGACACTTCACACCTTGTGGGATAACAGTGTATCCAAAGTGAAAGCTGATGTCCGTGCTAAACACAATCCAAGGCATATCCCATTTCTAAAATTTAAAGTCAGCGGATCTGGGCATATCAATAAATGACTTTGTTTTTAATTTACTAAATATTTTGCATACAACTGACAAAATAGAAAACTTGCTTATTTTCTATAAAAGCGTAAAGAAAGTATGAAATATTTTTGCAACCAGCTTTATAAATACATTTCTTCCCATTGCACATTATATATATTACATATATACACACACACAAATAAAATAGTGAGCATATACAAACAGTCCGCTTTTTGTAAGCATTGGAATGTGTCCTGTACTCTTGTTTTACTCCTGCAGTTCTTCACAAAGCTTCTCTCTCTCTCAATAGAAGGCTCAAATAATATTTTGTAAATATCTATGAAACTCAAAGTTCACCAAAAAAGGAAAATAAAAACTTCAACTTATATATTACATATAGCAATTTACAGCTGGGGAAGTTTATCAACAGGGGTGTCAAATTTAAAGTCTGGTGGAAAGAGATCTGCAGCTCGAGGATAGATGAGTCTATACGACTGCCTGATTGTGACGTCAGCAACACCTGCAATGTCCCCAATTTCTGAAATAAGAAAAAAAAGCTATAATTTTGGGCTCAATATAAGCTAAATTTACTTTTGGTAATGAAAAGAGCACCTTTAAAATGAGGCCAATCTTTCACAGATAATAGTTTGAGAAAAAAAAATAAATCAAAGCATAAAAGCAAGACAGATGCTTTATTTTTATTTAAAATTACCTAGTTCCAATGTTCTTGTGCTCAGCCAGTGCATTACAATCTTGCTGTTGGGAGATGTGTCTAAGTTTCACATTTATGGGTCTCTTGTCTCACAGATTGGTAATGGAAACATTGTGTATTTAATTATTATAATTAACATTTGTGTTAGACTACATCAAACTAATTTACCTTTCTGAGTCTTCTTCTCTGCTGAGGCCTGTGAAGCCATGTAGATGGCTGCTGCTGCAACAGAGATAGGGCTCCTGCCAGGTACCAGATCGAGCTCAACAGCCTTTCTTGCAATATAGGTAGCAGCCATTTGTACTTGCTTGGGCAACCCCAGGTTGGAGCAGAATCTGGACATGAAGTCTCCAGTTGTTATCAAGTCCACGCTTGTCTCAAGCGCCTTCAGGATCAGCTTGAAACATCGGCCAATTTCTTTTTTAGAAATTCTGGAGACTGCACAAATCTCTGGAGAGCACAACGGGGGGATAAAAGGTAAAATCAGTTTAACACTTTCTACAAGAAATCTGACCTAATGAAATGTTAAAGTGGCACCGTCAATTGATCTACATCTTGTGATCATCCAACTTAAGTAATTCAAGTTTGTTTTTAGCAACTGTTCACTGGCAACTCAATTTCCAATTAAATTATTTTAGGCACAAACTCAGTCTAAAATACTGCATTACAAAGTTTTCCATAATTCTTTGAGAAGACATTGCAGCACTTGCAGAAAGCAGTCCTCTTAATGTATACTAAACTGCATCTAAACATTATAATACAACACATTTTTTAAAATGTATATCATTTATCAATTAGTGTAGTTTACATGAGTAGAAATAGCGTGTGTGCTAATTACACATAAAGCATATACTCTAGTTTAATTCCAATACATACCTTTAAATGTCCGCGGAACACCCTCTTGTCTGCAGGCAATATAAAGGCAAGCAGAAGCAATTGCATCATTACTTCTTCCCTTCAGGCTCTTCTGCTCATATACTTGCTTAAATAAGTTATTTGTGCGATCCTAGTAAGTGAAAAAGCAACATTTAGAATCAACTGCAGCCCATTAATTATTAAAATGAATGTGTTCATTACATTAAGCTAAACAAACCAGCCAACACCACAACTTAGGTACAGGATGCAATGCACTTACTATGATATTTCTGGGGAGGTTTATTCTGTCCGACATGTTGGTGATTTCCTTAAATGCGTTTAACATCGCTCTGTCAGAGCTGCTCATAGTCCTGCGGTTCTGGTACTTTGAGTTGCCAAACTCATCAAAACTTGCTGAACCGGTTCCCTAAAACATTTAAAAATTATCCAATCAGCAAAATACTTATTGAAGAAAGTTATAAAAACTGCCAGGTATGTTCCACATTTAAAGAGAACACATGGAAATTTGTAAAAGTACAGGCGGTAAAATGTTATTAAGGAGAGCTTACAAATAAGACAATTTGCATGCACTGCTAAAGGAAGCGATGGATCCATAGTTACACAGTCAACTTTAATACATTGAAATATTAAGAAAACATGTGGGCATGCTCATTTTGTAGCACAAGTATGAAGCAATCTGTCAATGGAGGTATTCGACAAAAAAAAAAAAAACAACACTGTAAAATTATAAGTCACATGACCTGTGGTTTGAGTACAAGTATGAAAGCACGGCACAACTGGCAAGAAAGTGAAATGTACCGTAGCTGTACAGAAAAGTAAAATATTTTGAAGAGTATACAGCAAAATGTGACTTAGTACAATTCCTTGGTGGATTATGTTGCAAAGTTCTGCACGTTTATCTTTAAAATGTAAAAATTGATTTTACCTTGCTGATCATTGTACTCAAATCTCCCCCATTTAAAAGTGAGTTTTGGGCATCACCAACTCGAGAGGGATCTTTAGCTGCTTTGTCGTTGCTAAAAGTTCTCCATTCTGATCCAACATCAATAACTCTGTCACCTGGTTGGATGCAAGTACATGGGGTCAGGCAAAATGCAAGAAAGCAGAGATATTTGCAGTGTCCCAGCTTTTAAAAACTGTTAGTGTCATTATGTTTGTTGCAAAAATATATATATTTGAAGATCAAACTATATCCATAAAATAATCTACTAAGTTAATTGGAAAAAACAACTTATTCTCTACGCTATTTCGTTCTGCAGATACTAAAATATGAACAAAATCATGTAAATGATTACTCAGCCCTCAGTTGAATGCACTGCTCCCTGTATGTTGATGTAATATATGATGTAATTCCATATTTTTATTCGAGCAAATGGGCTGTAATTTTCTATTTTTAAACTATGGCTGTTTTCAGGCTGAAGTCCAGGCATCTACTTATTATAAACTAACTCCATATTTGATTATAAGCAAACACCGTCAATGCTCAAATATATTAAAAGATGAAAACAGCTGTTTCATTTGTCGACACTGGAGGTACCCTAGAAATGTGCATCAACCAATCTACAGTATACAGTATATAAACTTAAAACACAACATAGGACCTATTAAGATACAAGATTACACGTTTTCTACTCAACCAGCCTTAATAGTACACGGTTCACTGCTGATTGATTGTTATCTGCCTTGTGCAATGTGTTTAGCTGCTATTATTTATTGTCTTGCTCTGTGTAAACTTTTCTGCTGCAGCAAACAGCTCAGTCCTGAAACATTTATTTTGTGATTAGGGGGAGGGGGAGGAGGATAGGAGAGAGAAATTCTGAATAAACTTCTTAATAAATGAACAGAGCCTAAGAATGATAAATGGGTTTATACTCATGTCATGTGTATACATCTAACCGTTTAAAAAAGTAGTTTGTTACCAACTTAAGCAGATGAAGAAGTACATATGCATGTTTAGTTTGCCTTACAAACAGTTAGTTTTACAGACCCAGATTAGAAATAACCTTGAACTAATGTTACCAAGGTAACATTAGTCCAAGATCAGGCTAATCAAGGTCTATGCAACCAGTTGTTTAAAATGTATATTCTGTTTAGCTACAGATGTTAATACAAAACAATTTGCTGAAGTGCAAAACATAATTCACATGGGAATTAAAAATGTTGCCTATGAAAACTTGTCACAGTACATATACAGCAGTTGAGCATTTCTGCCTCCAGCGCTTGTTAACCTTCGTAACACTTGATCGGCAGTGTTTTACAGTACTATTATGCTGCCATCTAGTGCCAGGATTTAAGTTTTACAGATTATAAAACAAAAAAAGTTTTATACACCAAGAAACTAAACTAAGCCTGAAACATGTAAAATAGGATTTTTAGCTTTATCACAGCCCAATAAACTGTCACCAGCAGCTTTCCCTCCAAGACTAAAATGCGCACATTTTTCACAGTAACTGGCAACAACCTTCGCACTCAGTTTACCAACTTTCGCAAGTTATCACAAATATCAATCTCAATCGAGACTCCAGCCTCTCGAGTTAAATTATTATTTGGAGACCATTCTCACAAAGCATTAGCATAAGCATATTTGTGTCTGTCTTGCAGCTGATTCTCTGATTTCCCTCTGTAAAAATGCATGTCACATTAGTAGAGCTCGCTCGGACACCAGCAAATCTACTGGTACAGGGTGGGCGAAGCAGGCGTCAGGCAATTCTCCCTCTATAGAGGGTGCTGCTCATGAACTTTACTGTTTTTAACTCGTCGTATAATTAAATACTAAAATCAGTGACGCACAATCTTCCTCCATTATTTGTAGTATAAATACTCTGGTAAACAAATAAAAATCACAATACTCAATACAATAATAAATGAAGAATACTATGTCCTTTTTTTTGCGAGTTTATTCATCATGTGACTTCACTCCATGTCTCTGCTGAAACTCAACATGGTGGCTGCACCAACAAAGAAAAAAAAGCAATGTTTCAATAAGACAGAGCTAAAAGAAATCAGATTATCTATATGAGGATGGTGTGACAGTATTCTTAAAGTTTTGCTGTAATTTGTATTAATATAATGACGGTCGTAAACACGCAGAGAACAAGAAAGCGAACTAGAACTGCCAGGCAGTTTTACGGCTCCCAGCCCCAGTATCAGTACGTGTCTAAGCGTGTTTAGTTCTCAATGTGCCAAGTTTAAAAAACAGCAACTTCAATTGTTCCACAGAAGATTTTGAAAGTTTTTTTTTGTTTTGTTTTTTTCAAAAATGCGTCAGGCAGCCATCTTGTTTAAAGCGAGTTTCTAAAAGTCAGTTGTATTGCTACAGTGTCAAGGATGACGCGTGTGAAGTTTCGAGTTAGTCAAGTAAACAGTTTGTCAACTGAGGCAGTTTTAAATTTCACACAAATATAAACCTGGTGGCCATCTTGTTTTATAAAACACAACCATTTTGACATATTTGTATTCCACTGTTATTGGGACAATAACTACCAAGTTTGGAGTTTGTTGGTCAAACGGTGTTCAAAAAGCAGCAGTTTAGGGGCGCATTTCGATAAGATTTGTGGCAGCCATTTTGACATTAAAATTCATCACAGCAACTTATGCTTTGCAAACTTGATGCGGGTTTGGATGCTGATGATATATGCCAAGTTTCAGATCAAATCGCTTCACCGGTTCCCAAGAAGAAGACTTAAAGGTTTTATCTAAAAATGCGTCATGGCGTCAATTGCAAGGACGCAGCAGCAAAAAAATTTTCAGCATCTGACAGCCAATGTATCCAGCTTGTTCCCTGCCACGTCAGAACCTGATCAGGCACACAGCCTCGAAGCAGCAGCAGTTAAAGTTTTGGGAAGAAAAAAACAAAACAAAAAAACATTAACAATAGGCTTCCCAGCCTGTGGCTTGGAAGCCTAATAAGACAGCAACAATGGCAAAGCACTGCATTCCTCTATGCTGTAAAACTTATACCTAAGGTACTGCGCTCAAGGCGGAGCTTTCAATCCTTAAAAGAAATTAATCACTGTACTGTGGAAAGGATGTAGTCACTACACACTGTTGGTGTCAAAGACATTGTCTGGAGACGTGCCTCTTTTTAAATCTTGCAAATAACACTGCAGAATTAGGAAAGAGAACTGAGAGGATTAATTATGTGTTTACGTTAAAAAGGGCGCCACTTAAATTACAATCAGGTAATACATAGCACGTAAACCTGTTTTAGAGCAACGAGTCAGTCAACGCGCCTTTTTCAGTGTTTCATATTTTATTCTGGTTATTATAATGCCAGTAAAACACTAAACAATTTGCTGCGTACTGTACATAGGGTTACTCTCACATGACATTGCTGGACTGTTACTTGTTTTTTTACTGTTATTGTAAATGCCAGCAATAAGCTAAACAGGTCTTTCAAAACACTTATTTGTAGACTGAATTGCTGTATTAGTGGAAGACTAAATATGATTGTCTCAACTGTGCTGGACATTTGGTTTTCAGAACTGTTGTAATATAATTCTTAGGTTTTATTGTATATTTAATGCCAACAGTGAGCCAAGTAATGTCTATAAACAATGAAAGATTAGAAGTGTCTTCAGATGATTTACTTACGATATAGCAGCAACAATATGATTGAAAAAAAAATTTGTGGTAATATTTATCAAATGTACATATTTTAACTACCAACATTATTATTTATGTTATCAAACGCCATATTAAATTATTAATACTTTGATCAAAACTAGGAACAAATGGAATTGGTCATTTTTAAGAATGGATCAATGTGCAGCCCTAAAGATGGTTACAACTGAAGGCAGTGCAGACGCCAGTGTATGCAGTAGTATAAAGTCATTTTATGTAGGCCCTTTAAGCACGCAGTCTGTATCTATGATAAAAACCGACAGGGCTGCATAGGATCAGAGGAGGATTCAAAATCAGAGGCAGAGCAACAATAAATGTCTTACTTAAATTTAAAGTAAATTGTAAAATCGTTATGATACTGGTCTTGGAATATTGTTTCAAAAGTTGTATAATGCAACAAAAATATAATAAAAGGGTTAATGCATGGCCGAAGGTTTCTCACTGATAATTTACCCTTTCTCAGTCAAAACGGCAAGTTTCTCAGTATCTAAAAAGCTTCAGAGGGAACACTGGTCACCAGACTGCAAGATGCACATCCAGCCTTCTCCCGTAGGAGTGCTAAGAATAATGATAATTATGTATTTACCTGGAGCCAGAAGCCCTCCATTTATCCATAGGGCAGAGAATGCATACAGTAAGCAACTGAAATATGAGCTTCCCCAATGCACCACAGAAATGCTTCACTAAACTCTACCTTGGAGAATGAGCCCTCTCTGAGGACTGAAGGAGCATTTCACTATCCAGGCCCAGTAAATCCTCTGCCTCAGAGTCTCCAAAGGTTTCCAGCAATCCCAGTGCCAAATTGTGGTTTATTGTGTTATTTAAAACAAGGCTCCAGATGTTACAGCTAGTGAATTTGCCAATTAATATGAGAGTTTCAGAAGATTACCTTTTTGTTATTTTGAGAATATTAAAGACCTACACATTCAAGTGTAATCCTTTTTGTATTATTTTGCATAAAGGTGTTGAGATTTCTTATGTAATGCCAAAACATCAATAGAATATAACTGAGACACTTTCAGTTACTTTCTTTGACTATGTGCCCCCCACCCCCCACCATCAATTTAGTTAATTTTATGGCATAAACTAGTAGTTGAATCAATACCCTTTTTTAGGGCATTTATTGTATCTTAACTTCTTGCTAAGGATGGCCAAAAAAGATGGGTAGAGGAATGCATCAGATATGTACAAAAAATGAAAACAAAAAGATGTGTCGTCAACACCAAAACATATCACACTTTTCTGAACAAAAGTGCATTACTGCAATACTAGACAAAACATACCAACCACCAGTCCACATTCTGGGCAGATCATATCTCCAGCTCGGTAGTCTTCAACCAAGAGTGCATCTGGATGGCTTGGACATTGCACTTTGGGAAGGGCTAGGGCATCACCACTAGGAAAAACAACACAATCATATATATATATATATATATATATATATATATATATATATATATATATATATATATATATATATATAAACGAACACGTCCTAATATTATTGAGGTAAACTCAAAGACTTAAGGCCTGGTCACACGGTCGAGGGCAACAAGTGGGCGACAGGTGTTGCCGGCATGTCCTCTAGTGTGAGCACCATGGGCAACACGCCAGCGACATGTCTCCCACTTAGGACGATGTTCTATTTTTCGGGCATACCAGCCAATCAAATGTGATAGTGGTGTCACATGATAAGGCTCGACCATAACGACAGTGTATATGATGCATTCTGACTCCTGCATTTCATCCAGTTATTTGCAGTCTATAGATATGCAATACAGTGTGCATATGGATATGCAAATGTTAATGTCTGCGGCTACAATAACATATTTAAGCATGACTACAACTCTACAATTACAAAATACACGTGCAGCGTAAATTAAAGTCGTGTTTCCCCAGTGGAGGGCGAAGGTTCGCGGCCAGTTGTGGGCGGGGTGGACGTCAACTCTTAATCCAGTCAGCATACCCGGAGTATTTAAACGTAAACAATCATATCGTTAAGGTGCGCTGTAGTATCAGTTCTACACAAAAAACGAATACCGTGTAAGGAGATGTCCATATGTGCCAGATTGATACCGAGCATACCTTTCTGCATGTCAATAACACAGGAAAATACGGAAAAATGCGTTACTGTGCTATGTAAATAACGTGGTGAGATCATAAAGTACCGTACGATTGGACTGATATAGCAAAACGCATACGAATATCTGTACGGGGAATATACAACAAAGGAATAAGGGAATTCAGGTACATCTAACACATTACATCACCACAAAGAAAAACTACTACAGTATGCCAATACAGATCTCTCCCGTTATTTATTTTTAAACAGAATTATAAAGGCGATTATACAGTACATATAAAATGATTTAATTACTCTTCCATACAAAAAAATAAAAGCAAGCACTTAAAGTGGCAAAAACTAAAGGTCTGTGTAAGGAACTTGATATTTCATGGTTTGTTTCTTTTTTTTTAACCACGTCAAACAATGAACACTACTGGTTCATAAACACTACTCTACAGTATAGACTATTTACACGTGTGTCGGGTTTCATTATCACATCCATATGATTTAGTTTCGTTTAAATTGATTTCCGAGAGAAAAAAAGGAAATCATAACGACGTATGATGCGTCATGCTAACGTAACGACCATAATGTTTAGTGACAGCAAAATGTCAGGGGAAAAAAAAAACAAAGGTTTTTAAAAACACAACGAGAATACGAGGAAACAGACTTTTGAAAAAACAACGAATCAAGTTAAAAAAAAAAAAAAAAAAAGTCTAATTTACGTTTTTTTTCTTCTGTTTGACTAAAAAAAAATACAACGGGGTATTGATAATCGCTCGTTTTGTTTTTGTAAGGCGAATCAAACACAGTAAAATACAACACAAGCAAGTGTCTGTATTTTCAGAAACAATGCCAGACTTCACCGGCCACGATGGTACCGTCTCCCCCAATACTGGTGTCTATCCCTGACAGCAGAAAACATTCAGCTTAGCTATTCCAAAATGATATCATTACAGTCAGTTGTGTATTTACTCTCGCCGCTCCCGCTTTTCTTGCTAATTATAACACACACTGCAGTATGTCACATACAACACGCAGATGTTAAAATTTACTAACCGGCTTGTCGACGCCATTTCGCTTTCTCTCCGAAACTGCCAGCAATGATTGCGGAGCGGAGTGGCGTTCAACTTCCATTTATAGCTTCCCAACGTCACGTGAGGACGGGACGCTAGAAGGTACAAAGCAACTGAGGGCTGAATACAAATGCCTTTTAATTTTAAAGATTTGACGTGGTTTTGAAGCTCACTCTGTATTGCAGGTGTAGATTTGGCGAGCACAAGGATGCAATCATGACCTTTAGTACTAATATAGAATGGAGTAGTGAGCCGACTGCAGCGCCCACTTTTGAGTCAATGGACCGTCCTGACCGATTATTTTTTTATGCAAATGAATCCGACATGCATTTTTATGCTGCATCTTCATTTTGCAATTCGGTTTCAGTCAGTGAGTCAGACATCAATGTCTGACAATCTAAGACGAAGGTGGTGATAGTAGTAAGCAAGTGTCTATTAATCCCAATCAGGACTACACTGCAAATTTCTATCTTCAGTTAAAGATTTTTGAAAGTAAGAAAACTGTGAACACTTTCAGTCACATAAGGGCTTGATTGACAGGTGTTTCTAGTTTTGTGTCTGGTATATGACAGCCCTCCTGAGTGGACACTGCTCTACACAATATCCTTGATATTAAAGTCATTTTTTATGTATTTATAATGAAAGGCTAAGGGTGTAACACAAGTGAAAGCTGCTTTAGTGAAGATAAGACTGTACTGTACTGCACAATTTGCAATGAAGCCTCTCGGGCATCCTCTAATATCAGAACATACCACACCCTAAATAATACTTCAATCACACAGCAATATTGTTTTTATTGTATTCATTTGTTTCAATTAGGGAACTCAAACAAGCAACCTTTTTTTTTTTTCAAAATATTACATATATACTTTTGAGAAAAGTTTAAACATTAAATCTTTTTTAGTTCCATGTTAGCGTCTTACAGTTCAAACAAACATAACCAAATTCCATCAATATGGATTGCCTTTTAAAGATATGAGGGCTCTGGTTATTGATAAACTTGCTGCCTACAGTACAGCACCATATTATGTGTACAAATGCTACAGAAACAAATTGACTTTGTAAATAACATTTTCATAAAATGAACAACTCATGTTTTATGACAAACAGGAGTGCTGCCTGTCAAAGGTGGATACCTGGCATAATTTAAACTGGTTGAAACTAAACCCTTCAAAATCAGTGGCTTTATTATTGGGATCGACAGTGACTCTCAAGAAGCTTGAGAATATTAATGGAGCCACACACATTGTAGTTACTAAAGCTAGGAACTTGGGCGTGATTATTTATAAACACTTTTCCTTTATCCCTCAAATTAACCAGGTGGTTTCACAACAGCTTAACTTTTATTCCAAATGAAATACACTATCTTAAGAAGTTACAGTACTTTGCCTTCACCAACAATAATGTAAGTTGTGTGGTAAAATCCCCCAGCCAAGGCTAGTTTGCGGCCATAAAACACTTGACCCAGGCACTTTTATTCCCACAGATAAAATATAAATACTGGAACAAAACAAAACAAATAAACAAGCCAAAAGCTTAACTCCATCAAGGACCTCCTAAACTTTGAACGGTTCTAAACTATAGAACCGGAGCTAAGCTGTTTACCAGTAACCCAACACTTGTTACATACAGTACACGTTACCTTATTTTACCCAGGTAACAGGTCTCTTCACAGGCCCTAGCCTTTACACAGGCTCTTGGCCAAAACACTGCTGACCTGCTTCCTCATTAAATTAATGCCATGTGATTCTATTTCTGACTTACAAACAACCCCATGGCATTCTGGGGGACGTAGTCCCATTACCCTCCAGGACTACATCGTTCCTCCCCCTACTCTGCCTCAGTAGATATTAAACAAGTGGTTCTATTTTCACATAAAGGTCCTGATTAGTTTTTGTTGCAGTGCAAAATGTTGTTGAGAGTAAATCTGTCCTAATACCTCTTTAATTTGCTTGATAATTGTGATTATCTGGGAGAGGCAGACTTTCAATATTCAAGTGGTACACTAAGATAATTGCTGTGTTATTATTGCATACATGTTTATATAACTTATGTGAGTCGTGCTACTGCAAGCTTAATTTTCTTTATTTAGTCACTGGATTCACATCATTAATTATCCATGAACAAAAATGTAATTTCAAAGTATGTTTATTTATTTTATTGTTTATTTGATGACATTTACATATATTCAATCTGAAAATCTTAATTCTGCAAAGAAGCACATGAAAGGTTCTATTCAAGATATTCATTATTATCAGCTAATACAGTGGTCAGCCTCAGTTAACCCATAGTTTTCCTAAATGTCAAACTGGTCATTGTTACATTACCTTATACTGGTATTTTAGTTAACATATATTTAGAGTATTGCCTTGTAATTCAAAAATTGGTATCTGGACGGTCCACAGGAAATGCAGTTTATTTTTGCATGTTTCTTTTTGTTTTGTAGATTGATGAGCTGCCAGATGGATTATTTCGGTGCAGAATGCTCCGGTCTTTGCTTCTCAGAAATAACAGTCTATCAGTATTACCTCCCCTGGTTAATGAACTAGTGAACCTAGTAGAGCTGGAACTCAGTGGAAACCAACTGGAAACACTACCCCTGGAGCTGGGGGGCTGTTTGAGCCTTAGAGCTAGTGGTCTGATTGGAGAAGAATATCTATTCAGTTCCCTTCCATCTACAATGAAAGAAAACTGTCTGCGACCTGAGAAAGAGCAAGTGTGAGACAAACCTCAGGTTGAACCTGCAAACTTTAATTTTAGACACTGAATGTACTGTATAAATCATATGTAGCTGTCATCACTACATTGTAGCTGGACACTTTAGTAATATGGTATCTTTAAATTTTAGTATATTTTTATATTAGAAAATTGAGTTTCTACCTAGCCAAGTGTATTTTAAAGAGTCACTAATTGAATAGATATAATTATTAGCTATATTTTAAAGGCTCATGTGTTAATGTAACATAGCATTATGTGAATATATTAAGACGGTCTAAATATAGAACAGTGGTTTTAGCTGTAGGATTAAGGTTGTTTAAATATATGCTGTTGTAAACACTGTAGACTTTAGTTTAAGACATGAAGCACTCCTGGGGGGTCTTATTTACCCGTTTGTTTCGATTTCCTGGCATTTTGTTGCGCTTCCTTTTAAAGGTGCATCCTTGCTAGTTCTCACAAAAACAGAAACAGCCCCTTTTAATCAAAGGAAGGATGTTCTTTGTAACACAGGGCCTATTTAACTCGGGGTATCCACACACCTTTCACTTCCAAATCGTTTATATTTTTCGGGATCATCGTGACAGCGAGTAAAACAAGAATGAGTGTGTCTCAAAAAAACAAAAACAGAAATAAGGTCCGGCCGTGAGTTAATTCAGTTGTTGAGTGGGATTCAGTTCCACCTCGCTTGTTAACTCTAGATAGGAATCTCTTTCCGTCGTCCCGTTAGCAAGGGCATGGTTTACAGTATATCCTCTTAGTAATTTCACACGAGGCTCCGCCCTACCGCCGTCAGTCAGTTCAGTCTTTGTGAAGGATACCCTTGTGAGACAGCGATACTTATTAAAATAGCGGAAAGCAAAGCGGTCACATACCGCCACCACAACGGCATGAGGCCGCCTTCGGTAGATACTGATCCGCCACAGCTGTAACAAAAGGATAATCTGCGTAGGGGCTTCTGAGAACAAGCATAAGGTAAGAAGTCATATATATATATATATATATATATATATATATATATATATATATATATGATATATATTATATATATATGATATTTGCGTGTGGATTATTTATCAGTTGAGGTTTGTCACTGTATATAGCCGACTGAAATTACCACCAATGAGAGGTTTTAGAATTGCTTTAGAATACTTTATTTTAGATGTTTTTGGGTGACCGACTGTGGGGTTGGTTTTGCTATATAATGACAATGACCGAGTCGGGGTGCGGTGTTAAAAGAAAGCCTTTCAACTTTTCGAGACGCTGCTACCGCACTTGTGCGTCAACATCTGTTTGATATTGATAGCTCTTTGTCTACCGTCCCTCCTGAGCCTCCCAAAGTCATCGCTTCTTAAATAAATAAATAAAAAAATTAGACATAAACAACGGGTTATGATCTGCCAGAGTTTCTACTGAAGTGATTACATCTTTTGATGTGCAACCATACGTTTTGTTCGAAAGGCTTGTATTAAACTGACGTCATCACACTGGACATTACGTCAACGACATTGATTTTGCTGTACCTTATGCCAAATTGAAAAACGAAAATGCAGCTCGTCACACTGAGTAACAGTGTTTTACAAGTTTACAAAAAAAAAAAAAAAAAAAAGCTATATTTATTTACTGGTCTTATAGAAAATAACAGAATACCAACATTTAAGTGTAGCATTCCTAAAGTGTTGTTGAGTGTATTTTACATGTAACTGAAAAATGACAGAAATTACACATTACCAAGAGTAGTAAGCAAAAGGCTTTGATTCCAGAGCACTGTATAAAATTGCACAAGCTCAGTAAGAAAGTCACAAAAGACTAAGGGTTAAACAATTAGTCTTTGTGATTATAATGCTGCAGTGTAAAACAAAAAAAGAAACTCTGAGGATAAATGAAACTTGTTAGGTGAGGGATCAAAGGATGGACAACAAGAACACCACAGTCAGAAATGTCCTTACAAGTAGGGTACAGGTGTACAGCAATTACTTAGCTGCTCAATATGGACATTGACGAATTGTCTTAAGAATGTTTATACCACAACAGTAGTGGCTAAGTGGCTTTATAAACACTATGCATTGTAAAGTAGCATTGAGTGCTATCCAGTGTATAAATTATGCAGTGACCGAGCCATTTGTTAATGTGATAGATTTATTTTTTATTGTTCTTGTTTTCTGTGTCAAAGCATGCGTTGTATTGGCTACTTTTTAATATTTTCTATTTTATCAGTTAGACTTTTAGTATTAAAAATGTAATTACTAACCAATACATTATAACTATTAATGAAAAAGATACAAAGTCAAAGTGCATTCCTATTTTGTAATTACATTTCTCTGAGAAAAAGGGGGGGGGGGGGGGGGGGGGGGGGGGGGGGGGGGGGGGGGGGGGGGGGGGGGGGGGGGGGGGGGGGGGGTGTGTGGGGGTACATCTGTCAACACTTACAGTTGTGAATGGGGGGGGGGGTCCATAAATTACATTTCTGGCAGACATCCTTTTACATATCCCCTCACTGTAAGGTTTGTAGAGAGCATGAAAGGATGGAGCTTAATATTCTTGATAGAATGCTTAACGTATGTTGAAAGTGTGGCTTATCAAGTGGAAGATCTTAGAAATATGCAATCTTCTTGTATTTCTTTGTGAGCTAATTAAAACATGCTCTTCTTTCTGAGAGATTTGTATAATTTATTCCAAGATTACACTGGGTGAGTTATTTCCTGTAAACATGTCTCAAAGATAAACTTTAGTTGGTCTTACTTTCACAGCAGACTGGTGCTGCATGGGAAACACGCATTGCCATGTTATGTAGTGAGAGGTTTCCTGGAATCAAACAGGATTTCTAAACATTGAATTATGCAAAAACTATAAACAACTCTTTCTACTCTGGTTTCTATAGCTATGGTTATCTAACTATTCCGAAATGAATAAACAAAATGTGTAACTGTGCCTTTTGGAAATGAATCACATTAAAATGCACATTTATTCAAGTATACTAGAGCATATTATAAATAAAATGTCTGTAATGCATGATTGAACTATAATATAGTTTAAATATAATAATGACTGTAAAGCTATGAAAAGACAACTTAAACAGCTAATGATGACGTGTATGATGTATTGCATTTGTGTTTAAACAGTTTGCAGATGGAATGTGGTGGGTAGATTATGTTGTATAAATTAAAACTTCAGTAAACATTAGTATCTCCAGAAATAGGACCAGAATGACTGTAATACCTTAACAGTTAAGGAAGATGAAGGTCATCTCGTGCTTAGGAAATAGGTCTAAATATTGTGCATGCAGTTCATCAAATCTATATTTAAAAGATTTGAAGTAGGATGTTCGTAATCCCTGTCATTGTGTGGAAAGAAAGCAGGATTCCTGTTTTTGGTGCCAGAATAAACAGTTATTCATCCAGCACAATTAACAGCATTACTGTCCATCTATCATCACTGCATTAGCTCTGTGCTTGCTCTTTGGCCCATAATTGTATTGAACATAATCTAACACTGTAAAAGGCAGCATTGCTTAGTTGAATCATCACACATGTTTATCATTTCACCTTAATAATAGTAACAATAAACAAAAACCCTACACACACGCACAGAAGAACTGCTTTTTTTTTGTCAGTTAACTGATATAAATGTAACAGCTCATTTTCGAACTTTTGTTCTTTCACAATTATAAAGTCATCTGAAGAGTTAATAAGTGATTGCATGTTTGTTATTTGTCCGTTTACCTAGATTAATGAGCCATTTAGAAAACTCATGGACAACACCTAGTTTTGCAAAAATTAACTATTTTTCCTGGTCAGTAAGTTCTCAGATGAGGCAGTGTGGTTCAGTGGTTAAAGTCCAGGGTTTGTAACTAGGGGTGGGTTTAATAAATAATTACTCGAGCACTAATTTATTACTCGAGTACTCGAAAATTTTTAAATAATATCTCTTCGTGAATGTAAGT
Source organism: Polyodon spathula (assembly GCF_017654505.1). Lineage (NCBI taxonomy): Eukaryota > Metazoa > Chordata > Actinopteri > Acipenseriformes > Polyodontidae > Polyodon > Polyodon spathula. The sequence continues at coordinate 31,789,910 of NC_054551.1, read as the reverse complement.
TCAATATATTGTAGCAACTCAGTCAGTTCAGGTTGGCAGACTTGTTTTATCTGGTCGTGTGCATTCACGTTATCTGTATTATTCCAGGGTGGGACCATACCACTAGTTTCAGTAGTGTGGGGGGGTGTGTGTGTGTGTGCTGTTGGGTGCGAACCATGTCATCTAGATGCTCTTGCTCTGCCCCCTACATGAGAGTAGTGGTCCGCTCTCTTCTCAGTGTGTGAGGGGACTGGTAGAGCCGGAGTCTGTGTGTGTGTGGAATAGAGCAGAGAGAAAGTGAGCAAGTTTTTAGGATAGACAGGATGAAGGATTTATTGTTTTCGTGGTGTGGTCCTGCCCAAACAAATTTACAGTATAATCGTAAATCTCGAAAAACTACTCACTTCTAAATCTTTTGTAGTCATTTTTGTATTACTTTAGTATAAATACATGTAAATTTGGATTCATATGTTGTTTTTTTCTGACTTTATGTGAAGGAAAAGACACAAAAGCCCCCGTTTTCTCATTGGAAATAGTGATATTTTGAAATTTACTTGTCCTGGTCACAAAAGCAAAGTTTGTGGGGAATAATAGCCATTTTCTATACTTTTGAGGCATAAACAATTAGGAAATAACACTTACTACCCAGGAACAAAAAAAAATTGTGTTACAATAGTTTATAATATTAATATTATAATAATATAATTATTATTAATCAGCTACATGTTTATGCTGGTAAGGTGCTTTAGGTCAATATAATGAGCTTAGATCACCAGTACAATCACCAATTAATCATATATATGATATAATATGTAAAATAAAAAAAGAAACCAAAAAAAAGTGAAATGCTGTTCTATTTTATTTCTTGCTGACACAATATACAGAAATAAAGACTTTTTTTTTCATTTTAGGGAGGTTTTTCAGATTTGCCCTGCTGTAGAACCCCAGAGTCCAGCATGTTATTGGTGACTGTTTTACACCCTGGGAATTCTTCTGCGTTTCACTTAATACAACCCCCCCTACAATGCAGTTCTTCACACTCTAAGGCAGGGGTGACTAAAAAGTCAGGGATTGTGTTTCTGGTGGAGCTTTATTAACTGCCACATAATTGCACCTTAATTACATTCCACAGTCAAGCATGACAGCCAGAAGAAGCACCACAGTGAGGTCCCTTGTTTCCAGGGTTTAGGAGGAATAATATTATTATGCCATTTAAAAAGAAAAGCAAATTAAACTGTGCAATGGGGACTAAACTGCAACTCAGCGGCACATATTAAGATCTCTTTAAATAAGTGCAATTACTTCATTTTGAGGAACACGACAATTCATACATAACAGAGCACACTGCATCTCTGTTATCACCAGGGGTTATCTTTTCATTCTGGAAAACTGGTAATAATTAATGTGTAGTTTCTAAAAGCTATTCAGTATTTAATCATTGGGTAATTCTTTTTAAAAAGGCATCCCAGCACTGGGGATTTGTGTTCATCATTTGAATCTTTGGTTATGTAGGAGCACACACTATGTTACTTGAAGATAAGCAAGCCGGTTAATGATTGCTTGGTGTTTTGACAGGAACGATGATTCCAGTTACAGAGTTCCGGCAGTTCTCAGAGCAGCAGCCAGCATTCCGAGTGCTGAAGCCATGGTGGGATGTCTTTACAGACTACCTTTCAGTAGCTATGCTCATGATCGGAGTGTTTGGGTGCACTTTGCAGGTAGGTGTGACAATCCATACCACATTCCTATTCAGACTTGTATGGGTTTTGGAAAATGTATTATCCCCCTGGAGAATGCATGTCCCTGGTGAATTGCTAATCAAATTGTGAAATTTGAAAGGGCATTATTTAGCTCATCTTATTGAGATTATAACGATGTAGGGAGATGTGAGGGCGCAATAGTAGCACAAGGGAGCTACTGTCTAATGCAATTATCCATTGTTAATAAGGTACCAATGCCAGTTCCCGTGTGCAGTGTGTGTTGCCATTGCTGGTAATATTGTGATTTGCTAATGTAATTAAAATATTAGTGAAATACTGAGGTTTGGTGGTCCAGTGGCTTGGTACCAGGAGGTTCCCGGTTGAAATCCTGGCTCACTCACTGTGTGTGACCCTGAGCAAGTCACTAAATCTCCTTGTGCTCCGTCCCTCAGATGAGACGTAAAAAAACGACTCTGCAGCAGCAGTTGTTGATGCATAGTTCACCCCTCATAGTTCACCACATCTACTAAATGACTAATTTAATAATAATTAAGAGTTATATACCAATTGTATTTTTCCAACTGGAGAAACACTGCAAAAATACATCCCATAGTTGCTAAAAGTTGTATTAATAAGGCCTCAAGTATAGAAGAGCAGATAGTGCGTGAATTGGTAGATTAAGTTTCAAAATGTATGCCAATTAAAGTTTCACAAGGAACTACACAGTGACTGCAGGAATGCTTTTTGTCAGCTTTTAAAGGGTACATAAGGACCTTTTTATTTTATTGTGTTACATGTTCCCATGTGTTGCTACAACTGTTTACGTAAGGTATGGATTTTGTTTTTTTTTCTGTTCATTTTGACCACTTTTTTAAATTGCTCCTGCTCACATATATAACTGAGATGGATTTACCAGTGAGCAAGGAGGATGATGGGAAATGTTAGTTCTGAGAGGTCCATGCGGGTACAGTACAATAAACAACACACACACCTTATGTAAACAGTTGTAGCAACATAATAAAATAAAAAGGTCCTTATGTACCCATATATATATATATATATATATATATATATATATATATATATATATATATATATATATATATATATATATAGTCACCTTTTTGCTTGCCACACAGGCTCTCACAGGTTCTTCTCCCTTCTGAATCACGACCCAACACACAGGATTCTACTGAAACAGCGCTCACGCGCACTTTTAATAAACAACAAATGAAATAAACACAAAACAAACACCTAGCTCCTATTTGGAGCACTCACTAAACATAAACAGGAACCTAACTATCACGCAGGATGGCTAAACCGTTTACCTGCCACAAACATTCAAAAACACACCCTTACACAATACCTCAATACGACTGCTCACTCACACAGTCGGGCTCTTCTCTCAGCAGCAGCCTGGAACAGACTGGCTGCCTCTCTTAAATACCCTGCACCTGGCTCTAATTTACAATTACCACCAGGTGCAGGGGATTACTAAACAATAAAACAATTACACAATTAAACCCCATAACACCCAAATGTGCATTCTCACAAGGTTTTTAGCAGGGAAGGATTTTAACCCCCTCCCTGCTATCTCACAATATATATATATATATATATATATATATATATATATATATATATATATATATATACACACAATGTTTACCGTGTTGAAAAACAAAACTTATTTGGGAGCCATGAAAAAGAAAAAAAAATCTTATAAATGAAAATCTTGTGTGACTCCTAAGCATGTTTATTTTTCTTAACTTTTTTTTTTGATCAGTGAGAGTATTTAAATTGAGTTAGTGCAGACTTTGTAAGATACACAAACAGTTCTCTGTTCATATGCTGAAGAGAAGCTGTATGCTAGAAAACTGGAAACTAAAGGATTTTTATTCTTGCTTCGCATGGTGTTAGAATTCCCCTTGCAAAGCTGTCCCTAACAGACAAATGCACTGATTGCGATCACAGCGAAAGCACAATGAACACCACACTGAATTGAATTTCTGTCACGTGCTATATTTCAACACTAAGAAAATACTAACATCCATGAACTGTATTTCTTAAGGAGAAACTACGTACAGCCACAAAATATGTTTTTAAACAAAACCATTCTATAAAACACCAGGTTAAAGAAATCTCTGCTTGCAAGACATGCTTTCAGGCAGTGTTGACTTTATTAATAATTTCACCTGCAGGGTAACATGCTTTGACCCAAAAAACACTGCTGAGGTGAAATGGCCCAGGAAGCAGAAGTGTAGTAAAAGGTTCCCTGTCTATCAATCACTTGTATTAAGATTTCAGGAGCTTTTCATCAAAGCTAGAATAGCCTTACAGCAATGCAGCCGCTGTTCGGTCATGAATAATTTATCCACAGCATACGTTTGAAGAGTGATAACTGTACAAAGCAGAACGACAGCAGGGTCCCAATATTGTGCACATGCCATACCTGCCCTATCGTCTACCCTCCATACATCAGTGTTCTGAAAGTAAATGACTGGGTCAATGCATACTGTACACAGTATCCTCTCTGGATATTCCTTGTTTGAGCAATGTGTAACTGAATAACAATAACAGTAACATAAAAGCTCAAGAAGGTACTTGCCACGTGAGATGGTTTCATTTCTAATATGTATTTTTTTATTACCTGATCCTATAGGTAATGCAAGATAAAATCATCTGCCTTCCCAAAAGAATTTCCATGGCAAACCAAACTCTCCTTCTTAACTCCACTATACCAGAGCCCCCTCTGCCTCCACCTGCCCAGCCCTCCCCAGCTCCGGCCGTCAATGAAATGAAGGGGCTGAAAACCAACCTGGACATCCAGCAGTACAGCTTTATAAACCAGATGTGCTACGAGCGGGCGCTGCACTGGTACGCAAAGTATTTCCCCTATCTGGTGCTCATACACACACTTGTCTTCATGTTGTGCAGTAACTTCTGGTTCAAGTTTCCAGGGTCGAGCTCTAAAATCGAGCATTTCATATCTATACTGGGGAAGTGTTTTGATTCCCCTTGGACTACCCGGGCTCTGTCTGAGGTGTCGGGAGAAAACCCAGAAGAGAAGGACAAAAAAAAGAACACCCTTAACAAACCTAACTTAAACATGCTGGTGATGGAAGACAACTCAGGGAAAACACAGTCCCTGAAATCGGTCCCGGAAAAGCTTGTGGTCGACAAGCCTACAGCAGGAGCACTTGACAAAAAGGAAGGAGAACAAGCCAAGGCATTGTTTGAAAAGGTCAAGAAATTCAGGCTGCATGTAGAGGAGGGAGATCTGCTTTACAGTATGTATGTTCGACAAACAGTCTTGAAGGTCCTAAAGTTCCTAATTATTATTGTCTATAACAGCGCGCTGGTGTCGAAAGTGCAGTTTACAGTCAGCTGCAATGTGGACATACAAGACATGACTGGATACAAAAATTTCTCCTGCAATCACACAATGGCACACTTGTTCTCCAAACTGTCTTTTTGCTACCTGAGTTTAGTTAGTGTGTACGGGCTGACGTGTCTCTATACTTTGTACTGGTTGTTCTACCGCTCCCTCAAAGAGTACTCTTTTGAGTATGTGCGTCAGGAGACAGGGATCGATGATATCCCGGATGTGAAAAACGACTTTTCCTTCATGCTTCACATGATCGATCAGTACGATCCTCTGTACTCCAAGAGATTCGCCGTCTTTCTGTCCGAAGTCAGTGAAAACAAATTAAAGCAGCTCAACTTGAACAACGAGTGGACTCCTGATAAGCTTCGACAGAGGCTGCAGACAAACAGCAGTAACAGACTGGAACTGCAGCTTTTTATGCTCTCCGGCCTTCCAGACACAATATTCGAAGTAGCAGAGCTTCAGTCCCTGAGGCTGGAGATCATAAACAATGTTACAATACCAGCATCTATCGCCCAACTTGAGGACCTCCAAGAGCTCGCCCTCTACCAGTGTTCTTTAAAAATCCATTCCGCTGCCACCTCATTTTTGAAAGAAAACTTAAAGGTCTTGAGAGTGAAGTTTGATGACAACCGGGAGCTGCCACATTGGTTATACTGTCTTAGAAATTTAGAGGAACTTCACCTCACTGGTTCCTTAAGTCCTGACGTCTCTAAAAATATTACACTCGACTCCTTACGGGAGCTGAAGAGTCTTAAAACACTCTCCTTAAGAAGCAACTTCACCAAAATCCCACAGTGTATTGTCGACGTTTCCAGTCACCTGCAGAAGCTTTACATTCACAACGACGGCACTAAATTGGTCATGCTAAACAACCTGAAGAAAATGACCAACCTGACTGAGTTAGAGCTGGTGCACTGCGACCTGGAGAGAATACCGCATGCAGTGTTCAGCCTTGTAAACCTCCAAGAGCTGAACTTGAAGGAAAATAACCTCAGATCTATTGAGGAGATTCTCAGCTTTCAGCATCTGCGGAAATTGACCTGCCTGAAACTGTGGCACAATGGAATCCCCTACATCCCAGAGCACATTAAAAAACTGACGAGTCTGGAGAGGCTGTATTTCAGCCACAATAAAATCGAGGTTCTGCCTTCTCACCTCTTTCTGTGCAACAAGCTCCGATTCTTGGACTTGTCGTACAATGACATTCGGTTCATCCCCCCTGAAGTCGGGGTTCTGCAGAGTCTCCAGTACTTTTCCATTACTTGCAACAAAGTTGAAAGTTTGCCTGACGAGCTTTATTTTTGCAAGAAGCTGAAGATCTTTAAAATAGGAAAGAACTCTTTGTCTCTGTTGTCTCCAAAGATTGCTAATTTAGTTTTATTGACGCACTTAGACCTCAAAGGCAACCACTTTGAAGCTCTCCCCGCTGAACTGGGTGCCTGTAAGGCTTTGAAGCGAAGTGGTCTGATTGTGGAGGATGCCTTGTTTGAAACTCTGCCTTCTGAAGTCAGGGAGAAAATGAAAGTGGAGTAATCTACGCCCTCTTCTAAAATGCCAAAGGTCTTAATATGACGATCAATCCAGAGTGTTACAAAGTGGCATTTCTAACTAGTTTCTTATTAAGCTACAGTATTATGTGTATTTTAGTGTTTACATTAGAAATTTTATTGCCACTTGTTTTTTTTTTTTACACACACACACACACAAACCATATATATATATATATATATATATATATATATATATATATATATATATATATATATATATATATATATATATATACTAGCTACGTTATATGCGTGTGCCAAGATTTGTAGTTATAATGCCGGTATATGAAGACACTAGAAACTGTACTGATTATTTTATACAGTGTTTCAATCTCATAAATGCTCCATAAAGATTAATTACAGTTATGTGAGACCCTCTTAATTAACTCCAGAACTATACGCCACAAGTGCAGTGTCCCAAGTTCCAATGTAAGTGTGGTCTGATTGTCTGGGGACTTGTGTTCATGTTTTTAAAATGTTCCTGCAGAATATTTGTATGCAGTTTAACTTTAAAAGAAGGTTGTTTTTAGACAATCACAGTTGTTGTTTTGTTTTTATTTTTTGTGAGGGGTAGGACCAATGAAAAGTGTGGTGTTGTTCCTGGGTTGCGGCTCTGTGGAAGTTGCCAGTGATGGTTGATTGTGTTCTGATGTGTTCATCACACACAGTCTTTCATTACTGATTAGGTTCCAAAGTGCAGTGTTTAGAATCAGTGAGCTGGTATATAGTACCTGCCTGAGGTGTTCTCTGGTGTAATCTGGTTTAAAAACTCTTATTCGCACAGCTACATTATCATTAGAACCCCTAGTGCTAAATATCTTTTGGCTTTTTTTATACTTTTAATTCATGAAAGGCTTGTATTTCTGTAGTATTTTAGTTGAGAGAGGGGGTACCTGATTTTTAAACAGCAAATAACTACCATGTTTTCAATTAAAATGGAGGCCAGAGATGAGATTGCTATTTCGAAGAAGGAAAGGTAACCAAAAAGTACCCAAACCACCATTTCTCTCGTTCTTACCCGCATATACTGTTCATTGTGAATCATTTTTTCACCTGTGCCTACGTCATTTTAAAGTCTTGTTTATCACTCGTTAAAAACAACGCTTGAAGCCGTGCGTAATTCCTATGTCTGGAATACATTTTGTGTCTATTGACAGAATGGCTTGCAGCGACTGTTTTGTATGTTTGACTCTGTGAAGATTATTGTGAAGATGTGTCTTCGTGTGCAGATGAGTGAATGCAGTGTCTGCATTCCTGCAGCTACTATGATCACTTCCTGCATTGCAGTTGCATTTTGTAGCCATAAAAACAACACAGGAAATGTTCAGTTAAAAATGTTAATACTGAAATGAAATGAAGAGGATTCTAGATGGCTTTCTGTTTGTTGTGTGTGTTTGTTCCTCTTGCTACAGTAACTAAGCAATTTCATATATAAGGGATAAATTAATTTGTTGAGGAGCTGCAGGTTATTAAAAGTATTTCAGTTTGTGTTATAGCATATAAAACAAAATAAGATTTGAAATATACAAAAAATAATCAGACATGCCATATATTGATGTTCAATTTTCCATAGACTTGCATTATTTTATACCAGACAGTAAATGTGATTTATCAAAAAGTACTTGCACTTTATATATATATATATATATATATATATATATATATATATATATATATATATATATATATATATATATATACACACACACACACACATTTTGCTGACACCATCAGCATTATAGGATATATATTCCTTTAGGTTTTTATTCTGTAATGTTTAATTGCTCACATGCTGTGTACAGTCTGATCAGCTCAAAGCTGAGTTGGGTTTGTTCTTCAAAAAAAAAAAAAAAGCAATAAATTGTATTTTATATGAAAGCCTGTAGGTGGCACTGCCTGGTAATTTTTTCAGAAATGTCCCACGACACACCCACAGAAATGAATGTTCTGAAGCACTCACTGTTCACTGTTTAAATGTTTTTTTGCCATAGTTTTCAGATGGTTGGTTTCTTTCTTGCTACTGTGAGTGAAAACTGAAAATTATTTACACTTCCGAACAGCAGAGGGCAGTGGAGAGCACATCCTAAAGTGGATAAGGTTGTGGTGGAGGCGTGAAAGAAACCTTGCTGTGCTATTGAAATCCTGTATATGAAATCATAATGTCAACTAGATTTAATAATTCTGTATTTTCAATAACACGTCATACCCCACCTCTTAAAAGAAAAACATGGGCAGTTTATTTCCAACTGTGTTCCATTTGGTTAGTTTAAATGGTCCAATCAAACTCATTCAAGTTAATTTTACGCCTACAAGCACAGTAAAGTCCATTTGTTTCAGTGCAGCGTGAAAGCAAACAAACATGGAAGCGAATTAGTTAAAGCAAATTTGTTCTTCATTTTTTGCCCCCATTATTTTATTTCCAAATAAAATGAACTGGGTTAATTTGGGAATTAACCACATGTGAAAATGCCTTTACAAAGTCTGTAGTACAACTGATATTTTTGTCAAATGCAGTACGCCACCTTAATACAATATGTGGTTAGAAAAAAAAAATCTATATATATTTTTTTCAAGCAGTTAATTGTGTGACCTGTACTGTAATATAAACCGGGGGGCATGTATGGTAAGGTGTGGGTGTAACGTTTAATGCAGCGTTAGATTAGAAGATTGAAACGCTCACATTGTACACTGCTGCTAAAGGGTACGGAAAGCACAGTAGAGCAATGGGAAAGTATTTTTTGGACGACCAGAAGAGTTGCCGACCATGAAGAGTGAGGACCTTTCATTTTATTTGTACTGGATTACATACTGTTCTGCTGTAATGTAGAGCTTGCTGAACACAGCTTCTTCACATTCTGAATGACAGATAGACCATTGTGCTGGACACAAAGACATTGTTTTCTTTCAGCAATGGCTAATGGAAAAATCCATCTGCACTGTAGTATTGCTAGGCTTTTAACTCGCTTTACATGTGTAATGTTTTGTTGCTCTTTGATCACAAAGCTACTGTTTTATTTTGGAAAATAACGTGCACTTGTGAAAAATGTAAAAGGAGAGCTTTAGGATCTCATTCTTAATCCATGGATTAAAAGGCAAGTTGCCAACTATACCTCTCTTGTTGCTACGGTCTACTGATTGTACCTGCCAAGTTGCATTACTCTGTGGTGCATACCTTTCCCTTTGTACTTATATGAATTGCTCAAGTGATTTTTGAACCACCCTGGTCTTTAGTAACAGATTAGTTGTGGTTTGCCCAAGTATTTTTTTTTTTTTAATAAACGGTGGACAACAATAGCTTCATTGTCCAGTGCCCTACTACATAAAGCATTAATGTGCCTGCAAGAGCATCGTGGTTGGCATGCTAAGACTTTATGAATATGACCCAGTGTGTTCTGTTTCAACATCACAATCAATATATAGTATCACGTTCAGGACACCTTATCATCCTGTGACTGTTAATGAACAGATATACCAGCAACTGAGTTTGTCTGACGGAGAAATTAATATTGCTCTCTTAGGAGGTAGTCTCATAAAAAGCTTTGCAAACTTAAATTATTGATGGAAATGTTCACAACCACAAACTACATATAAAGTAACCACTCTAAGGGATGGTGCTACTGCTGAGTTAATTGGCCCAGATTAAACTGTCTCTTGCAAATCTTTGAAAACTGTCTGCTGATTTCAGTCACGTATAGCAGGCAGAAGTTAAAGGTTAACGGGGTTTTATTAAGCGGTTTTGCTATTCTGCACATGGTTGGATGAATGTCGGTTGTGCAGTGATAAGCGTCCAGCACTTTGAGGTTAATCTTAAACAAGTGCTGATCTTTTTAGACTAGAAAAAGGTTGTTAGTTGAATTACATTTAATCAAATCTTTAAAGGGTATGAAATAGATAAGGACCTTAGTTACTATGTGGACATAAATAAATGAGTATTTACAATAACGCTACTTTTTTGTACATCGTTTTGATTTAATCCATAGTAGTGCAGGACCAGAGGGCACAAACGGAAGCTGAGTAAAAGGAAGTTTGGAACGGATTGCAGAAAGCAGTACTACATGTGAACTTGTAACTAGGATCTAAATGAACAGCAACTAGGTACTGTCCTGAGGCAAATGATACTCAACCCTGGTCCTAGTGATCTAATCCAGTCCAGGTTTTTACTCCAAGCAAGTTTTAATGAGTTAATTGAAGCTGCTTAGAGGCAATTAACTAATTTAAGACCTGGTTGGAATAAAGACTAGAACTGGAATAGACCTTGAGGGCCAGAGTTGAGTACCACTGCGCTAGACAACCTCAATATGCAGACTGACCTCCTCTGTATTTATAGATTTCTAAAGACTTTTTGATATCCACCACTGTGGGTGCAGCTAATCATGCATTACATTTATATGTCATATTTTCTTTTTACTAACAGTTATCTCATAACCTCACTGGGTTACATTTAAATAAATAAATAAATAAAATTGTTAAGTTCTGTAAATGTTACTAGATAATAGTACATTTTGAAAAAGGGGGATCCCATTTTTTAAAAGGCTAAGTAACACATCACAGTTTAAATGTTTTCACTTTTCTCTTACCCTTTTAATGATCTGCTGTGTATAATTCCATTTAGACCTGTGATGTTGTGTCAGTAAAACAATTAAAATGACAGACAGCATGGATAAACTATGCGTGCTGATAAACATGACATGTTATGAGTGCAGCAGGTAAATAAAAGCGCTTTTAATAATGAAGACTAAACTGGAACAGTCAGTAACTGCTGTGTGAGACATTTTAAAAGGCACCATAATTATCAAGCTCTTTCCTGCAACACAAATTTAAAGAAGAAAACACCATTTGCCATTTTGCTGGTAATATAATTAAATGGGCTGGAAGTAGATAAGAGCCTAGTCATCTGCAGATGGCTCCCTATTATTAAACCTTTGGGAGGTGGTTTCAGATTAATTGCTAAATAAGCAGTGCTTGCAGGTCTAGGAGAGCCTGAGTGGAGGTCTCCTTCTTCTTCCACTGGAACGGTCTGCAGTTTGGAGTCCTAGGGGCTTGAAGTATGGAAAGAGTTTGAATTAAACGCATATATATTGTTAATATTGTTTAGCAATTAAAAAATAAAAATAAAACATTTTAGCTGCGACTGTTCCCACATCTAGCTTCCACAATCTTGTGAGTTATGTAGTGTGTACTGTAAATATAGGAACTAATATTTCAGATCTTGCCATTGTTTTAAATGATTTCATTCTTGACAGTTTTTACTTGTTGTTAAAAATAAAGAATACATTTTGTATATAATTCATCTTATTATAATATGGCACTTACACTCCTATTTAATAAACTATTAGTGTTACACTAATCTGCCAATCCCATTCTCATGGCAAACCCAATACCGTGAACCAAAATTGGGGAGGCATACCCAACTACTTCACTGGATTGTCAGCTCACATTTCAAGTACCTTGTCCTCAATTAGGGTCTTCCCACTTTTGCTACCTGGCCTATAACTTCTGCTTCATCTTGGTTCTAAGACAGTTGAAAAAAATCTAATGTTGTTGGTTGAATGCCAGGAGCCGATATCCGTCTTTCTCAAGGATTTCCCCCTCAGATAGGAAGTGCATTTGTGCTGTGCTGTAAAATCAGAAGGATAAAAGCATCCTGTCATGAACTGCAAGCAGAAGCAGAAACTCCGACTATCAGATGAAAGAGATGATGCTGCTCCTGGGTTAGTCACCGTCGGCCCTTTTATCTGCTACTGTTTACAAGACTCAAGTGCTGGTAAGACTATAGGCATGTCAAAATACACAGCAGATCACGGATACAAAATAAATACAACACCTCAGAAAACAAGAAGACGAGAACGGAATGGAAAGGAAAATGCTTAAAGCAATTCGGGGATGAAACAATCTGAATAACTGAATAGGGTTCAGGATGAGTCAATAGGAGAACATACGTGACAACAATGAAAATAAAAGCAGGCCTAAATTAAATCAAAGTTTATGGCACTGCCATGCCAATTCATTATGTTATGGCTGTGCCAGAGCTATAACGTTAAATCTCCTGACCCTGGATTCTCTAACTAATGCATCCTCCCAGATGTATTACAAATGTATGACCCAACGAGATTATTGATGGTAACTTGCCTCAAATTGTATAAACTTGATTGGCAGCTGAGAACTAATGTTGTAGGGAAGGTGACATGGCAATCCAGAGTCTTCCATCTCTTTTCAAACTGCTCGTTTCAAATAGAAAGCACTGCACTCCTGTTTCATATCTGTGACACGACAAGCATGTTCTTCCATTTCCTCTTGCTGCAGGGGACAGGATTTGTTTGGTGTAAATCATTACACCGCCTGGTTACTGTCAACTAAATAACAGATGTCCTGTAGTTGGGGCCGAGTTGCATCCTGACTGTATTGACCCATTACACTTTAGTTCACGTGAATAACGATGCTGTGAATATTTATTTATAAATATATTATTTAATGGAAAATTTACTTTGTCAATATATTGCACAGTCAGCCTTGAAGGATATATATATATATATATATATATATATATATATATATATATATATATATATACACACACACACACACACACATTATTTTAATTATCCCTGGATCGTTTCAAATTGCAAGTGATAATTGTTACTATTATTTTTGTTTCCAGTTCAATGATCCACTGTAATACTGTAGGAGTTAACTTCTTAAATACCTTTACCAGGAATATATCCTTTCCATAGCTTAAAGATATACCAGTACTGGTTCTGCAGTGTTTGTAATGTGCTTTGTAAGCCTACAGATGCAGTTGGTGGATTCACCCACTGCACCACCAAGCCCACTGCTACTATTAACATCAGGCAAGTTGTGTTACTGTTTTTTTTTTTTTTTTAATTATTTTAAACTAGTAGGAACTGCTGTATTCCATACTTTGATCTTTCCATACTTCATGTGACTAAACTATTTTTCTGCTATTGGTTCTTAGCTTTGTGCTGTTGACCTAAGAACAGCAGACTTTTAGCCTCAGTCTTGTGACTGTGGCTCATACCGAGTCTTTCTAATCTTCTTTGTATCATGTGCCAATGTCACATTTAATTATTATACACATAACATAAGCTGATGTCTATTTGCAGTTGGTTAAACGATGAGCAGCTGGCCATAGTCAATGATACATGAGCACTGAGGCTGTGAATTGCATCAGCCCAAGGTTTGTAAAGAAGAGTGTATTATTTATGAACATGGCGTGAGTTATGCAGAATTAAGGAACTAAAAGTAGTTTACATGAAATAACTTAATATAATTTCATGTGTATTTTTACATTATTTATGTGTTAATCACGTTTAAATTGCAGGATTATATAATCGGAAAATTACAGTTTCCCTCAAGAATGCGCTGTACATGTTGCTTCCTGTTTTTTCGGAACGTATTGTGAACCTTGTTGCAGAAAATAATGGCCGTGTTTCACGGGCTGGTTTGTGCATTTTCAGTTAAAACCAGGTGTTGCAATAACAGTTTGCATAATGCCTCCTCCCTCCTGCATCAGTAACGCCCTTTCGAATTTCCTGTTTATAATAATGCAGTTGTTGTCATCAAGTCGACACTTTAATTGTTAATTACATCAAGTATTCATTAACCTTGACCAGACGCGTGTTTTTCTGTCGTCATCATAACGTTAGGGCACCGGTGTACGAAGTTTCTTCTTTGAACCATGATTAGGTACTTTTTGCAACGCAGTGAAAACTGGTCCTGACTGGTTCTGCACATCAGATACACAAAATAAGATCAAACCGCAATTCAATGCAATGACTGGAACGACAAGGGATTTGTCATTTAAAGATTTGCATTCTTCATACACGCAGAAGTGCTGTTTATTACCATCAGTTATTTTCACTGAATCATTTCCACGACGTTGTTCGAGCGGCATTCATTCCCCCGAGGAAAACCTAGCAGACACGTCAGTAGCAGCAGCCAGACAAAACTGCAATATCTTTTTAATACTCTGTTATACAGGTGAATACATGATCTAACACGTCCTAGTTGGATGCAGGGGGTGAACAATAACAAAGTGAGCACGAAGCAGGTACCAGTGACCGTACCTACCTGGATTGTGAAGCTTGCTGCAGCCGGGAAATATCGTACTTGTGTTGAGTAATCCGGCAGAGACGAAAGGCTTTTCTGTATGGACAATATCGCCGCGTTAAAAGAGGCATTTTAAGAAGTCTCAGTAAGACAGTCTTAATATACAGTAAGTATACTATTTTCATGTTTGTTTGAATGCTTAATACTTGCCTTTGGTAAAAACGCTACGTGGATATTTGTATTGGGAAGTTCAGTCATAATCGTTAACGTAACATTGTAAGCTGAATGCCAGGCAGTGAAATGTTTACTGTTTATGTTGACTCTTAATTTCTGTTCTTCCAATCCAAATGCATTATACAACAGAACACAAGCTACAGAAACGTATAATAAATGACGTGATACTTGATACAACATGGCTACGGTTTAGTTTTCTTAGCAGTGTAACCTAATGTCTCCCTGACAAACTGAGTGACAGATCATTTGAGAACCCCGCATATTATTATATGACTACTTTGAATGCGGCGTTTTGAAATTCACATGTAATTAAGTATTCAAGAAAGTACATTGATAATAAAAAATAAACCTATATTATTACAGTAATATAATACTTTTTTTTTTTTTTTTAACCAAATATTCCTAACGCAAGACAAGAGGTTTCTTTACGGGAACTTGGTGATTTTAGATGGTTTCTTCTGGACTGTGTAAGTGTAATCGGTGCAAGGGGTCCAGTAGAAGCAGGCCTGTGTTGCATGATTCATGTGCAGTAATTTATTGTATTGTTATTTACGAATAAAAACAGATCAATCGTGCCGCAGCAAGGACAAAACAAAACAAACAGATAACCGCTGTGTTCCACAGTACCCACTCCCTGAAGATTGTAACTTGACACCTCTACTTTCAATAAAACACTAAGGCGTCTCGACCTGCTGATTTGCAGTCAAGCTAGGACTAGAGCGTGCATCGTATTTGTGGAGCAGTCGGATGTGTTGATTATCTTGCGCTTTTTTTTGTAATTCCCTAATGAAAGACTTGTGCTACATTTTATAATCCTTTAACAGAGACGGTTAGATATCCATTAATAAAGTAAGGAAGACTATTCTAGATGTTGTGACTGACTGGCAGGACAGTTTGGAATACAGTTCAGCCAGTTGCATTAAGCAACACAGTCCTTGTTATCAACAAGACTTGGGGCCATGCAGTATCTGTACTTTCTTACTGTGTGCAGTAAGAAGATAGGTCTGCACCAGGAAGATTGGCTCCACTGCCCCCTACAATTTTGCGCTACTCTAGCAACCTCACTTGTGTAATGTTGCTGTCAGTTTGTACACTATTACTAGCTTGACAGTGCCTATTTTTATTTGCAAACAGTAACTAGACCGTAAATGCTTATTGCTTACACAGCATATCTTTTTAATGAAATTAAAAACCGGTTTTAAATAATTTTAATGTTGTCCAGTGCCAGTAACTTCAGTTCATATGATATTGAGGTTTTTTCAATTATTTAACCAGTGATAGATCCAAACAGATAATAAAGTACAATTACAGTATGTGGCATGCCAGGTGGGCCCTGCTTGGTTTATTATCCCTACTGCCCTTGCATGTAAGTGGGTATCTATATTATACTTTTTAGGTTATATTTTAAGACGCTGTCCTCTCAATTTCAGTACAAATTGAATGTACATTTGTCACATGTGGCGTTAGCCTGCCTGTCCTTCTGTACAGATATCATGCTTACACTTTTTATTTGCTTTATCTTCAAATCCATTAACCGAATTGTCAGCAGTACAAGCACTAAAACCAGTGTTAATATGTTAATATCAGTGGACTGCCTCCTGATGAAGTACAGCTTATGACTGAATATTACTGAGTGGCCACTGGTTCACTAATTAACTTCACCAAATAAGTAATTTCCTACTTGGTTTAAGTTTGTCAGACAACCTCTAGTACGTGGACATATCTTCTGCTTAGCACAGTTAAAGTGTACAAATGATTTTTACTGTGGTTTTCAAGACTAGATTCAGAAAGAGATACTTGGTGTATGGTTAGCTTTCTTTAAAAACAATCTCTGTACATAAAAATGTCATGCTTACTGTGAAGAACAGTGAGTTGTTATAGTCCAGGTACAAGGGCATATTCAGTCGGTCAAAATAGATCTGTCTATATCAAGTCTAGCTTGACTCTTGTGCTTTGCCTCCACCCCGTCTTAACTGTAAAATGCGATGGTAAATGACAGTCATCCTGTATGAGTATTGAGCTCCTGACCCCGGTTCTTAAAAGGAACCAGGTTGAGGTTACATGTAAGAGCTCTTCTACACGTACATTCAGTTGTGCGGATTGTGCAACACGAAAGAGGCAATTCAATAAAATGGCAAGCGCCACGTCCACAGACAGGCTGTGAGGCATGGCTCGTGTTGCTCTGTGAATAGATCATAAGCAGTGTTTTCCATTCTATTGCTTTCCTTTCTTTATTCAGCCTCAGCACTTTTGTGAATCGATTTTCTTGAAACCATAGAACGTTTGGGTTCTGATAATGTTCTAAGAGTAGCTTCTGTCCTTCCCATTCAGATTGTCTGGTGTAACTTTTTAAATCAACGGTAAGCCTAAATCACAGAGCAGTGTTTTAATTACATGGGTCTAGCCTGTACATACAGTTATTTTCATTGCAGCATGCGCAGTGCTTTTCAGTGATTAAAACTTCAGATCTGGGGGGGAGGGGATACAAATCTGTACTTAAACATTTTGTTCTACTGTCAACTTGCTACAAGTTAATTTTGAAGAGGCTTCATTGTTGCTGAGGAGATATGTGTCCTCATATAGGTGGTCCTGTCACAGTGGTTATGGAGAAGCATTTTCATCAAGCATTTATATTGCTCGTTTTTAAAGGCTGTTCTCTTAAACAGTTTACTGCAGCATGAAATAGTACAGGAAGCGTGGTGAAATTTAAAAAATCAGTGGAACCGTCGAGTGTGGAAAGAGTGTAATGATGCAGAGGGGAAGAAGGTTGAATTGAAATGTGTAAAAACCCTCAAGATTGTGTGTGCTGCCATAGGTTAGTCTGACCGCCAGTATCAGCATGAGAGGTTGGTGCATTCATTTCAATTGGAAAATGAAAGTAGGTATGAGTAGAACTGTATTGGTTTGGACTCCTAGTAGAAGAGGTAATGGGGTAACTGTTGCTTGCCCCTATACTGTTGAGTTATGAGGAAACTGAGTTTCATCAGATTTCAACAGATCCAGCACACAAGACTGCAACAGCTATACTGCTGGTAGCTGAGTTTTGAGACTTGCTGGAATTAATAGGCAAAGCTTTACGTCATGAGGCATTCAAGGTCAAAATGAGAATGTAGCTATATCCCTTCATTCATGTGGATGATACTTGTTTGGTTTATTTAGAGTCATGATATTTGAGTCTATTGTCCATTTGATCTGATGTATGGATTGGCAAGCATTAAAATAAGCTAGAAGTACTTTCATATCCCCAGTTATTTAAAACAAATATTGTTCAGAGCAATTGATGTTTTGTTTGCAAATATTTATTGCTGATTTCATTCTTTTGCAGTTCTAATTATTATAGTTGTTTCTCTATTTTTTTGTTGAAATAAACAAGTTGTAAGTGGTACAAACCAATAATTGAAGAAACACATTTTGTATTGAAACATACACCACACTGGATTAAATGGTCACTCAAAACTAGTGCCTCATCACTTTATAGTTTTGTAGATTACTTCAGTGTTTTAAATATCTCCTATATATTTAATTCCTGACACTGGAGGTGGGAAGTGTGTTCTGTGGCAAATAGCTCACACTGTAGTGCGGAAGATACTGAATGTGCATTAGCTGCCATTGCTGTTTGACCACCAGTATGGCGCTGGGGTCACGTGGGTGAAAACCCTCAGTTGCAAGCGTTAAAGTGCTTCCTGAGGTGGGACTATATTGATCTGCCTGCAATTAGACTGTAAGTCTCTAACCAATTAGCTATGAAAATCAATACGGCTTTGCGATCAGGTGACTCCAGAATGTCTCCAGCAACTTACCAAAATACTACATTGCCATTGAGAGGTGCTGCATTTCTTTGTTAAACTGTTTGCTTAATTGAATTATTCTTTTTGACACGTTTGATATAATATTCATAATATTTTCAGACCTATATATTTTGCCTCCAGTTTTGAATAAAATCTTCTAAAACTTTTGTAGCATGCATGCTCTGCTAAAAATGAGGATAACCATGTTTTGGAGGGGTATTCATCAATGGGTCTTAGTTCTTGCAGCATTTACACTCCAGAATGGCCAAAATTAGTTTTGGGATGTGCACATGGGTTTTTGCATTGTCCTGCAAAATCTAATTCTCTTCTTTTTTTTTTTTTTTTTTTTTTTTTTTTTTTTTACAGGAATGTTTACCCTTACAGAAGTTGCTTCTCTCAACGATATACAACCAACATACCGGATTTTAAAACCATGGTGGGATGTGTTTATGGACTATTTGGCTGTTGTTATGCTTATGGTGGCCATCTTTGCAGGCACCATGCAATTAACCAAAGATCAAGTAGTTTGCCTTCCAGTTTTGCAAGAATCAAAAAGTGAAAACCAACATGGAAGCCTAGGAACCATACCACTAACTACAGCAGATAACATAGCCCATGAGATTCAACACACCCCAACACCAAGCCCTGCAAGTAAAATATCTCGGCCAGAACCTACAGGACGCAAAACCAACTTGGATTATCAGCAGTATGTTTTTGTTAACCAGATGTGCTATCATGTGGCCCTGCCTTGGTACTCCAAGTACTTTCCTTATCTTGCTCTGATTCACACAATTGTTCTCATGGTCAGCAGCAACTTCTGGTTCAAGTATCCAAAGACGAGTTCGAAGATCGAGCATTTTGTTTCTATTTTGGGGAAGTGTTTTGAGTCCCCTTGGACTACAAAAGCTCTGTCTGAAACGGCCTGTGAAGATTCAGAAGAGAACAAGCAGCGACTAACTGGTGCGACTTCTTCTTTACCAAAGCACATGTCGAACAGCAGTGACGATGCGAGTCCAGGTCAGACGACCCCAATGCTGACAAAAACAGGGGTGAGATTTTCTGCAGAAAAACCCGTTATCGAGGTTCCTTGCATGACTATTTTGGATAAGAAAGATGGCGAACAGGCCAAGGCGCTTTTTGAGAAGGTCAGAAAGTTCCGTGCCCATGTTGAGGACAGTGACTTCATATATAAACTGTATGTTGTTCAGACTGTGATCAAAACTGTCAAGTTCATTTTGATTTTGTGCTATACCTTAACCTTTGTAGCTGCAATCACTTTTGACCACAGATGTGAGCCAAAAATAGAGCATCTAACAGGCTACTCCAAATTTGACTGCACTCACAACATGGCATTTATGTTAACAAAGCTGCTAGTCAGCTACATTGCCCTCATTTGTGTCTATGGCCTTGTCTGTTTGTATACCCTGTTTTGGTTATTTAGGCGCCCTTTGAAGGAATACTCCTTTGAGAAAGTACGAGAAGAAAGCAGCTTTAGTGACATTCCAGACGTTAAGAATGACTTTGCATTCCTTTTGCACATGGTGGACCAGTATGATCAGTTGTATTCCAAACGGTTTGGGGTTTTTCTGTCCGAGGTCAGTGAGAACAAGCTTCGTGCGATTAGCCTGAACCATGAGTGGGTCTATGAGAAGCTGCGACAGCACGTAACAAGGAACGCCCAAGACAAGCTGGAGCTTCACCTCTTCATGCTGTCTGGGGTCCCTGATGCAGTGTTTGACCTCACCGACCTGGACATCTTAAAGCTGGAACTGATACCTGAAGCCAAGCTGACTGCTAAGATTTCTCAAATGACCAACCTTCGGGAACTGCATTTTTACCACTGTCCTGCCAAGGTGGAGCAGACGGCTTTCAGCTTTCTCCGCGACCACCTACGGTGCCTTCATGTCAAGTTTACAGACGTTGCTGAAATTCCAACCTGGGTCTATTTGCTTAAAAACCTGAGGGAACTGTACTTGGTAGGTAATCTGAATTCTGAGAACAACAAAATGATAGCCTTGGAGTCTCTCAGAGATTTGAGACATCTGAAGATCTTGCATCTCAAGAGTAACCTCACCAAGATTCCAACAAATATCATTGACCTGTCCCCACATTTAACCAAACTAGTCGTACACAATGATGGAACCAAACTTGTAGTACTGAACAGCCTAAAGAAGATGATGAACTTGGCTGAACTGGAGCTGCACGACTGCGAACTTGAGAGAATTCCTCATGCCATATTTAGCTTAACTAATTTGCAAGAGCTGGACCTGAAATCAAATAACATTTGCACAATTGAAGAAATCATTAGCTTGCAGCACCTCAAACGACTAACCTGTCTTAAACTGTGGCACAACAAAATTATCACCATTCCTTTATCAATAAGCCATGTCAAGAACCTTGAATGGCTGTACCTTTCTAACAATAAACTGGAATTGCTGCCCACGTCGATCTTCCTACTCCAGAAGCTCCGATATTTAGATGTGAGTTACAACAACATTACGGTAATTCCCAATGAAATTGTCTCCCTGCATGACCTGCAGCATTTTGCCATAACAGGAAACAAAGTGGAAATCTTGCCCAAACCCCTTTTTAAATGCACAAAGATAAGGACTTTATTCCTGGGACAGAACTGCATCACCGCAATCCCAGATGAAATAGGCCAGTTGCTGCAGCTTACTCAGCTTGAACTAAAGGGAAACTGCTTGGATCGCCTCCCATCACAACTAGGTCTCTGCCGACTTCTCAAGAAAAATGGTCTTATTGTAGAGGACCACCTTTTTGACACCCTGCCCCTGGAGGTGAAGGAAATGATCAATCTCGAGTCTACTGCCCCCCTTTGCTAATGGTGTGTAATTTTACAGAAGCCGAACAAACTCTACAATGATATTTTTATGTATCCCAAACACATAAGTGGACTAGTGTGGAGGGAGATGAGAGTTCACATCCATATTCTGCTGGTCAGGTTTCGATGGGAACTACAGTTGTGAGTGATGGTAGAGGTTCGCTTTCCTTAATCGCTTGTTTATAGAGCAGATTATTGTCAACAAACCTACTAGAGCTGAGTTTCTGATTTAACAGTGAGACACCAAGCATATGAGAGATTAATAATAATAAAAACACACACACTTGTCAAGCCACAAAATGTCATTTTACCATCATTTTAGTATAACATTGGGTTATGAAAACTTCAACTTTTTAGTCTTTAGTTGCTAGATAACCCCTAATACCTATTGCATTGGTACAGAGCACCCCCAAAGAAACTTAACAAAATGTGCATCAGTAACTTAGTACAGAGTGCTTATAAAGTTTGCAGTGGAAGGATGTCGGTTTGTAATGCTGCTGGTGTAGGGCACTGTTGGCTGTGAGTGTGCTGTATATGTACTCCTCAGTGTTCATATTTACCATGCTTAATGTATTTCTGCAGCTTCTCGTGCGAAGCTGCTCCGCACAGGAGCTGTTTCAAACCAGCTGCTGGTATAGCTTTTTGATTATGTACTCCAAGGTCATTCATAGTAAAGGGCTATTCACACTATAGTGTTTATTTGCTGCGTTTTTTATGCCTGACGTTTCGCTGCTATTTTTGTATTCAGGCTTGCACATCAAGTATTACAGGCAAGGTGGGGGAACATACCTATAGCTGTGCAGAATATCTTGTTCTTCATGATAAGCAGCACAAGAAAGATCTCTATAAAGAATACAAACAAATTATGGGAAAATATGAGGAAATCGGGAAGTAAACACTATTGGTATGCTAAAATAAACACACTGCTTTTGACTGCAAGTTTTTTGTTAAATGGCAAGGTGTAGCTTCAAGAAAGTGCATGAAATGACTGCGTTCGGTAGTCCTTCTAATTTTGTTCAAACAATGTTTTCGTTGTCAATAATTGCTTGAGATTATTTGTTACCAATGCAGCGTCTGTATGACACGTGTCGCATGCTTCTTTTTTTATAGGCACCCCGGGCTCAGGGTGCCCATTCGCGCTGCACACACCCAACCTATCGGGGCTCCCCGCCCAGTAATATATTTTTTTCCATTTCATAGCTACGTGCATAAATACAACAGAATTTGTAGGCTGCTATACACATACATACGTGTTTGTGTAGATCTTTCTTTCTCTTCTTATTTGGAATAATAACCACATGACAGCTTCATCCGATCCATATTTTGCCTTCAGATTTGTCCAAATTTAGCAGGACAGGATGGTGATCCCTGTGTTCTTCGCAGTGAATTTCGCATAAGTTTGAAAGATAGTATTCAATTCCATAGGTTCTATTGTTTTAGTTTTTAACCTTTAGAAAATAGGGCAAATAAATGCTGTAGTGTGAATAGCCCTGAAGTCTTGAATGAACTCCTGTTTTAAAAGGAGATAATTCCAAGTGTTGCAAAACTAACTTATTGAGGGGGCTTAAGAGATGGCTGTTCAGTATTTTTTAGTGTACGATATTGGTTGAAATATCCAATACTTATGGATGTACTAAAGTCACCCCCCCCCCCCATGTCGTCTTTGCAAACAATGTAACAAGTTGTTTTTTCAAGTAACCATGAACAGCTGATGGGATCTGACCAGGAACAATTTCAAGTAATCTAAGTAAGTTGTTTATTTGCTAATTAATAAAGCAATCAGTAAGCCAGTACATTCTCAACAGTAATACAGGTGGTGTTGCATCATTTGATATACGTGAGCTGTATTGGAACAGAGATGAACAGTAAGAAACAAGGTTTTAGCTGAAACCTTTTACAGGACCAACAAATATGTTGACGTATTCCTTATATTAGCAGATGTTGTTTTTACAGTGAAATCTGAATAAATCATACCTTAAAAACCATTCATCTTTGGGAGGCCTTGACCCAGTCAGACTTTACTTGCAGTCTATTTATCTGACAGTGTATTTTGAATGGGGAAAATAAAACCAGTTGCCTAGGCATTGTATTGAAAATGTAGAATGCTAAATGTTTGTTTTACATCTGTTTTGCATTTTTCAATGCCTTCGTATGACTCTTTGTTCACAGATCACTAATAAACTAGAAAGCACCCTATCGTTGTGGAACCAAATCCTATCCTCTGTACACAGCTGCTTCACTCAACTTTGCATTTAGACATGACAAATGCACAGGGTATTCGGGAAGCTTAAACTATGAATATACGTTGCTCTGGTTTTATGACTTTATTATGTTTAGTGGGGTCATTTCCTGTCCCTCAATGATGGAAAAAACTGGAGAATCACTCTTCCAAACACACACAGCATTAAAAGTTTGCAGAAATAAAATCCAACAAAAATTATGTCCCCACACAAAACAAAACAAAAGGTACCCGTTTTTAATTACTTTAACCTAGTTTATTTCTGTTTTTAAGTAGTTACAGTAAACTAAAAGAAACTCTTGACAAACATATCAACAAAGTCTTTTGCACAGTTTATTTAAATTTATTGCTACATATTCTACCACTGAGTGTGTTTTATAGCTAGGGATGGTTTGTTTCTATTTTGTCAAGTATTAACCGAAACAAGATACCTGTAGTTTTAAGCTGTGGGAAGGCTTATTGTGCCGTTTGCTATTGTACAGTTTTTTTTTATTATTTATAAT
Source organism: Polyodon spathula (assembly GCF_017654505.1). Lineage (NCBI taxonomy): Eukaryota > Metazoa > Chordata > Actinopteri > Acipenseriformes > Polyodontidae > Polyodon > Polyodon spathula. The sequence goes on along the minus strand of NC_054551.1, from coordinate 31,765,617 downwards.
TAATAAAATATTATTCTGCTGTTTACTTTTTTTGTTGCTTTGTGCACCATTAATAATTTATTGCCAGTGGGAGAATTATGAGGGTCAAGTTTTAGTGTAAACTGTGAAACTTCTAACCAATCGGCACTATAATGCCTGGTTAACATAACCAAAAACGTTTGATGGAAACAATTTGGATAACTGATTTTCCACTAGGACGTGCACATAAAAACCAACATGTTATTCTAATGTGTAGCATTATTTGCTTGTGTTTGTCTACGATGTTGAACAGCGTTCCTTGTGTATTGTATTTTTATTATGTGAAAATTATGTGAAAACACCCCAGCCTTTTTCTTCATTTTATGTAACCATGTAATTGTATGATACTTAAAGAAAACCCTGCCTGAATTGTTTTGATTTTTGTGCATGATAGCACAATTCTAGTGAAATTGCATGCAGTAGATGTCAGAATGAAACATGTTTCAAACAGGGGCATGAGGGTGTTTCCCATCACAATAATGAACAATACATTTCTGAGATTTCTGCTGCATTTTTTTTGTTTGTTTGTTTTCTTAATAGTGTAGATGCTTACACTAAAATTGCAAACGTTTTTGATGGTTTTCTTGGAAGAAAAAATAAAATAAAAATGAATGCACTTCTTGTCTTCTGTATTCTGATTGTATTGTTTGTAAAATTTTTTAAAAATCTGATTCATGTTGGCATTGTGTAATTTGGTCTTGCATGTACCATACAGTAGGGCAGGCCCGTGTTCATTAGTGGCACATTGACCTGTCTTTGCTGCTCAGTGATGGATGGTGCATGGAAATATTGTATATTGTGTTCATATTTTAACAGAAATATGAATACAATATCAACAATTAACGCCACGGTCGCCCTTGGTTACAACATTAAACAGTTAGATTGCAATACTAACTGAAATGTAGTAAATCACTTTAAATAAATGCCCCATCATTAGTGGATGACACAACAATGACATTCACATCACATCCTGGCAGTGTGCCACTGGGCCTATTTTTAGAGCTCGTATTGCGCTTTGTTTTTTAAAAAGAACTAACAGCGCTGGCACGATCCCACTGACGCCACAGCAACTGGTTATTAACCAGCAACATTTTGTTAAATACATACTGTACAGTATATTAACAATGTGAAATACTGTCATTTATTAATCTTCTAAAATCAGAGTTTACACGGTTTTCAGCTTTCCGTTCAATGCGGACTCATCTTACTTTAAATGTAATATATTTTTATGAATGCAATTGCTCCCTCTAATGGCCAAACGGAACTTGACATAGAATGAATTCAAGAATATTTAAATCGTCTGGTCTCTTTTTGCCCAATGCTTATTCTCAAATAACGATACGCACGATACTGCAAAAAGAGATGCTTACTTTTTTAAAGAGTAACACCCTCTGTATAACTCGTGTTTACTTCTAATGAACATCTACTTACCGTCATTATATCCTTCAACGTAAATTGTTTCTATACTTGGAAACTTGATTTTTATATGAGCACTGAAACACCGTGAATGACTGAGCGCTTCACATATGTATTAACCCGAGCGATTGGTTGGCTGTTCAAAGTTCTTCCCACTGCGAGAGTCACACTAACCGGTGAAATGCAAGAGTCCGAGCTCAGAACAGAACAAACAGTATTTAAACAAACGTAACCGCATAGACTTGTATGCCGCTCATTTAAGTGAGGTAAAAATGGTTGTTTGACATCTTGTGAAATTTCGTTGACGAGCAAGTATGACTTATTTTTTATTTGATTAAGATAATTAATATCTATGTAGCTTTAGTACTACCAGATTGGCACATTCGATAAGTAATTGTTTTATATTTAAGTTGGTTACTTTATGCTTTAACTGTTATAAACTGCATACATGTAGCATATGTAGAGGTGATACCCTTCAAAAATAAATACACAACTTTTTATTCTTGTAGAAATAACCCCTTTTTATTTGCTTGTTCGTTCATAAGAGTGACGAAATCACCACCCAGCGTTTGTCTACTTGACTTGTAGTTTCTTACAAGTTTTACAGTGCTTCGTCTTTTCACTGCTGTTGTGCAGTTTTTGAATAGTGGATAATGTTTGTCTGGGATCTTAAAAAGGAAACCAGCTGAGGAGAACAGGGTCAGGGAAGTAGAGCCCCCACTACAACAAACACATTAATATCTTCATATAGATTTTAAATAGCAGTGAAAAAGTAAACATTGGTGAATCCTCAAACATAAAATATTTTTCATATTTGTCTACGGGGCTGGACACAATTAGGGTTACTACAATGTGCAATCCAATTTAGAACAAAGCAGAATGATTTGTTGAGAGCAATGATCAGCCCCTATCAATTATATACAGCAACCAGAAAATAAGAACGAATATAGCAATACTGTTTGTTTGTTTTTTTTTGTTTTTTTTTTTACAATCACCTAAATACCCTGCAATCAAAAATAAACTAGTAACAGATCTGGGTATTTCACATTTTCATTCCATTTCATCATTCAAACCCTCATATAGATGTATTTTATGATGTGTTTGTATATTTTTTACGCATCACCATTACTTTAATTGTAAAGTTTTAAAACTAATATTTATTCATTTCTAGATATGATTGCTATTGGTGAAATTAGAAGTCACGGCGGGGGTGGAGAAGACATTCTTTCAGAATTCTAAAGCCATGGTGGGATGATTTTTGACCAGAGTATCTGATCATATTTATGATCAATGATATCAGTTTTTGCAGGAACTCGGGAGATGGCGGTAAACAGATCTGTTCTTTTTGTTTAAATGTTGGTTAGTCTCACTTTATTATTAGTCATATAATCAGTATAATAATACCAAAAGCATTTTCATTACATGTATATAATATATATAATATACTATATATATAATTATATATATATATATATATATATAGATATATATATATATATATAATGGCATGTTAATTGTGACTCACATGGAATTTAGTTTTTATGCAAAAACCACTAATTTCATCTTTTCTAGATGTGGTCATCTGAAATAATATGCATACCAGTGCCAGAGGGTTTCAATGCAACAACTATGACATGGAACAGTTCAAGAAACTTACAGAATACATCTATAAATCGAATGGATCGTCAGCAGTATGACTTAATAGACCAGTGGTGCTATGACAATGCTATTCTTTGGTACTCAAAGTATTTTGCATACATAATCTTAATCCACACACTTATATTTCTAGTAAGTAGTCATTTCTGGTTTAAATTTCCTGGAACTAGTTCAAAAATTGAACACTTTGTAAATATACTTGGTAAATGTTTAGAGTCACCATGGACCACCAAATCACTCTCTACTGTGTATGAAGATATCCAAAAAAAGGAAGAGGGCAGTTCAAAGTCTGAGAGTGCCGTTTATTCTCCCTATATCCAGAGTTCAGCCAGTGCTTTCTCCTCTTCATTACCAAAGAACGTTGAATCAAATGTACAAAAAAACGGTGGTGTGTTTGGGAATCCAACAGCTAGAATGATTGACAAACTGGAATGTGAACAAGCAAAAGCTTTATTTGAGAAAGTTAAAAAGTTTCGACTTTACACTGAAAAAGGTGATATTCTCTGTAAGATGTATACGAGACAGACAATGCTACGTTTGTTTCAGAGTTTTATAATAACAACTTATATCTGGGACTTGAGTCCCGATATCCTGTATATTGTACATTGCATAGATGATGTCCAAGTGACAGGATTTCGTGAGTTTTTTTGTATTCACACATTAAGGAGAATGTACACAATGTTATCTTATGTGTACATAGCAGTAATTTGCCTGTACATGTGTACTTGTATTTATACTTTGTACTGGATTTATTTCTATAAACTTAAGGATTACTCATTTGAAAAGGTGCGTGATGAGACAGGAATTAATGATATTCCAGATGTCACAAAAGATTTTGCTTTCCTACTTCATTTAATAGATCAGTATGATAAACTGTATGCAAGGAAATTTGCTGTTTTTCTGTCAGATGTCAGTGAAAACAAACTGCGTCAGTTGAACTTGAATTACGAATGGTCAACTGAGAAACTTGAAATGCGCATAGTTACCAACTCAGACAAAAAAAAAGAGTTGCATCTTTTCATGCTGCCTGGAATTCCAAATTCTACTTTTGAAATGGTTCAGCTGGAAGTATTGAAATTAGAACTTATAAATGACATTTTCATTGGTGAAGGCATCTCAAAACTGAAGTCACTAAACGAATTGTGTCTATACAACTGTACCATTAAAATGGAAAACAAAGCTCTTGTGTTTTTAAAAGTCAACTTGCACATCATAAGAGTCAAGTTTTCAAAAACTGAAGAAATACCCCAATGGATGTACAATCTCAGTAGCCTCAAAGAACTGCACTTGGAAGGTAATTTGCAAACTGACACTAAAACTTGTGTGTTACAATCTATGCGCGATTTAGAACATCTTCAGCTACTTCATCTAAAGACCAATGTAATTAAAGTACCTTTGACGATTACTACTGATATTGCTCAACATCTTTTGCATCTCACCATTAACAATCAGGGAACCAAGCTGTTGTCTTTGAACAGTGTGAAGAAGTTTTATGTTCTTGTAACCTTAAAGTTAATTTCCTGTAATTTAGAAAGGATTCCAAGTGCAATCTTCAGTTTAAGCAATCTTACTGAGCTAGATTTGAAAGATAACAATTTAAAGTCTATTGAAGAAATTGCCAGCTTTCAGCATTTTGGTAAACTGAGAATACTCAAACTCCACTACAATTCAATTGTTGACATCCCACTGTATACTGCAAAGGTAGCATCTGTTGAAATGCTTTACCTCAACAAGAACAAGATTTCTGAACTTCCACCGCATCTGTTCAAATTATCAAAGTTATTTCACCTTGAACTTGGATTCAACTGCATTAAAGAGATCCCTGCTGAAATTGAAGAACTTGAGGAGCTGCAATACCTTGGTATTGACCACAACAGTATCACGAAATTACCTCAAGAGCTTTTCAAGTGCGCCAAACTTCAAGTCCTTATTCTTTCGCATAACCTGTTGACTGATATACCACCTAACATTGAAAGACTGACTCATCTTCGACAGCTAGAGATTACTGGAAACAAATTATCTGAGCTTCCTCCAGAACTTGGAAAGTGTGTGTGCCTGAAACGAGAACACTTCATTGTGGAAGAAGAGTACTTTAACACATTGCCACATACTGTTAGAGAGGGGTTTGTAAAGTAGACACCCTAACATAGCTATGGCTTTTTTTCTAACACTTACAAGCTATTGTCATTACAGTTTAAAGATACTGGTAACTTAAAAAAAAAAAAAAAAAACATATTAAGGAAAGTGTTTTTATTGTACAGAGAAAGAATTACTTTAACCTCGACAAGTGTTCAGACATATTTTCCAAAAACTGTATGTGCATGTAGTAACTACTTTGGAATTATCATGGCCTTTGTTGTACAATCTTACATTTATTAACATTTACAAAGTGTCAAATGTTTTATTATACTGAATATAATAAGTCAAAATATACAATACATTAACAACAACTTTTGATTACCATATTTCCCAATATTAATAGTAATCTAAAAATATCTGCTTTGGTGAATGCATACATTTCCCTAATATAATAATAATAATAATAATAATAATAATAATAATAAATAATAATAATAATAATAAATATATACCCCTTGTGGAAGAAAAACAATAATTTGCCTTACTCATTTGTAATTGTAAATTTCATACATGTTAACACATTGTTATGTGTTAGGCAAAACTACCTTATAAGTTGTTTGTTTTTCTGTACCTTTCCCCTCGGTTTTGTTTTAACGTTGTTTGTCAGTGGTTGGGGAGTTTTCTTTTTATACAGATAGTCCAGCCTGCAGCTGAAGTCAAAATTATACTCACGCTTTGAAACGCATAATAGGTAAGCATTAGGCCTAATGTAAAGAACAAACAGGGGGGGGGGGTTGTACTGTATCCGCATTTATGATGCTTTTATTTTTACAAAGACCAAACTCAAACCTTCAGAATGATCTCCCCGTCAATGCATTCTCCAAGTAGTAAATCAAATGAGGACACCATTATGTGCTTCTTCACTTTCAGGTACACATAAACAAAACTGAGAATTGCACAAGTCGACACGCCAACCGTTGTGTTGTGGTGTGACCACGGTCTCATTTCTTTCAGTGGCAGGCGTTGCTGTCGGGAAGGTTTGTGTGTAACACACGAATAAAGTACGACTGATTATGTCATCACGAAGCGCTTTAGGTAAGAAAATGCTTGTCAATTGTTGTTGTTTTTTTTTTAATTCGAAAAAAAATCTTCTTGCGTTCAGTAATTTAGTAAATAGTTTTCCTGTCGTGCTCAGTGACGCAGCGTTTGTACAAAGCGCAATGGATTTTGTGTGATCGCATTGTTTGTTTCTGCTCCGGTTTGCAGTCCTAGGCCTCAGAATATACAGTGCAAACATTTTGTATTAACTGTCCATGGTTAATCAGTTTCGCGCGGACGCACATTTCTTTAATAAACACAAGATGCATCAGACACTTCATTGGAAAGAAATGAATCCAATATTTCATTAACGTGGATGAGGTTAAGAATCAACATTGAGGATGACATTTCAATACCACTTTTTTGAGCATCATTTGGGTACCGTATATATATATATATATATATATATATATATATATATATATATATATATATATATATATATATAATGTGTGTGTGTGTGTCATAAATAATAGATACAAGTTAAACTTCACAATCTTTGTCTTTAGAGATGATACGTGGAAAGTCATATGAAAGATTTGGCGGTCCAAGATTGTTTAAAGGGGGAAACACTGAAAGGTAAGGGGATCATATTTGTGCAACTTAGACAGACAGCTGCCTTTCAGTACTGTCGCTTTCAAAAAAGGTTAGAATCTGTTAGATTTGCTTTTAACTTCCTTGATATTGTTTCTTATGTAAGCTAGAAAGGTTGGGTGGTTAAATTACATTTTCATGAAACTAGTGAACAAGTTCTGCATCCTGTTTTAAACACAATTATGTAAATCTTGTGTTTTACAGATATTCTGAAGAGGAAGCACTGAATCCAGGTGAGAAATATCATGTAGCACTTTAATCATTCACACATTTATGCAAAATGCTTGTCCCTTCTTATTTAAACGTATTTTGAGTTCAGCTTACTGTTTTAATCTCTCACTATCTTCAGATATGAATCATGGTTATTCTCTTGGAAGATTTGGTGTTCCAAACCCACGATCATTTGACTCCTATGAAGCTGATTATTCTGAGAGGTAGGGGCAATTATGTGTGGCGTTTTGGGTAGTTGTTTTTGGATTAAACTTTTAGAATATATTTGGATATGGAATATACATATAATTTTGTCTAAAATAGACCAAACAGGATGTCTTACTGCAAGCTTCCAAATGCGGAACCAGAAGTAACCCTATTTAGAATTCTGTGGTAATAGTGTGTTAAACTGAACTAGCGGAGTTCTAATAATTACACATCCCCAGGTGTTGCTACAACTGTTTAAATAACGTGTTTGTAATTTCTCATTTTTCATTAACATCCTATCAACTTTTTACACTTATAACTTTAAAGCCTCTTTCAAAGCTCTTTTCAAAATGCCCGCTGTAGTGCACTGATGATGTATGGATTATTTCCCACATTGTGAAACAGGTAGTAACACAGCAATAACTGTCCATGATGTGGCATGGAAGAGAAAATAGCTTTGACTTTAAAGTTATAGGTGTAAAAAGTTGTCAGGATGTTAACAATGAAAAGAAAAATTACAGGTACAGCACTGAAACAGTTGTAGCAACACAGGCGGACGTATAACAGAATTTTTTCCGGAACCCCACTACTTACTCTTTAACCTTGATTGAGAGGGTGGAGGGGTGGGGTAACCGTTTCTGTGCTTTGTGAACAGAGTGAGCTTGTAACACAGACAATTGTTAAAATAAATAGAATGATTCAGTCAGTGTACACTCTGCCCTCGTTATACTGCCTTCCTCGCATTGCAGCAGATATTTCTTGTGAACCAGTGTGCTCCAGTATAAACCAATAGTATTTTCCCTGTTACATAGTCATGCTTGGTATCTGCCAATCTATGCACCCAGTTGAGCAAATGTGCAAAAAAAAAAAGTATCCCTTTGCTAGCAAGGCACTTATAACCACTTCAAGTCTTTGGCATGCTACTCTTCTTGTTTACTGTACAGAACTCACAGGTGTCATTTCTGTACTGAAAAAGAGAGGACTGTACATTAATTGATGTATGTAAGCTTTGCCTAATTTTTCTTTTGTTCTTTGCACATTCCATGTTTCATGGGAGTCTTTATACTCTTTTTATGCACTAACAGCTATGAAGTATGTAGCTTGTTTAGGCAACAAAGGTATTTTGTTACATTAAGCGTACATAAAAGCAACAAAACTCTTATGACACATTTTTCACTAAATATTTCAATATTTTTTATTTCATTTTCTGCGGAAATATTTAATAGGACAGGTACATTTTGCTGATGCAAAAATTGTTCAGTTGATTTTTAGCCTTTAGTTTTCTGATATGATATTGCAAACATACTTTGTCGATTTTTCAAATATTGACTTGCATGATGAAAAACACTTTTGAAAAGCTGTTAGTAATCTTGTGTAGTGTTACTTTGAAAATGTTTTTAAGGATTTTTTACAAAACCATATTGAATCAGGACTGGGCTGTTTTAAGAAAAAAAAAAAAAATTTTAAGTGTTCGTTTCAAACCGTTGTTCTGAACAGTTGGCTGCTAAGACTTAATAAACCGACGACCACGGACAAAAAAACACAAGTATCTTAAAAATATATATATATATATATATATATATAATATATAATATATATATATATATATATATATATATATATATATATTACAATTTACGTCCGAAAACTATCCATTAGTTTTTTTTCCCAGTCCTGTTCAAGATCAGCACATTTTTGCTTACCAAAAGAGGATAACTAGTTATTATCCCTTTGGTTGGGTATTGTGTAAAGTTGTAATTGTTTTTTGTGACAAATTGATATCCGAAAGTTCATCTGTTTCCTCACTCTGCAATTTTTCCAGGTTTGGACCTTATGAGTCTTACGACTCCGGGTCTGCTCAGGGTGGCCCAGATCTGTACAGATCTGGCTTTGGAGATAGTTTTGGTGGCGGATATGACCAGTTCGATAATGACGAGTCTAACTGGAAGCCATCTTACCCACGGTCGAATTTAAGATCTGGTTTTATGGATAATGAGGGAAGAGATGGTTACTCTTCCTACTGCAGATTTTCTTCACCCCATATGAAGCCTGCATCCGTAGGCTCTCGGGGGAGAGGAATGCCTGCTTACCCTCAAAACAAATTTGGAGGTAGAAGCCATGATCTGGGAGGACCAACAGCCGTGAGAGGCAGAGGCAGAGGAGTAAGTACAGAATCTTTTGAGATTCTATTAACTCTTACCCTTTCAGAATCCCTTTGATATCGGTACAAAAACAATAATAAAGCAAATACCATATCTTTAAGGACCTGCGAAAGAACTTAGATGGCCCTCCCTGGCTATGGTCCGTATGAGCAGGTTTCCCTTTGTCAGTTTTGAAATCTGTGGTCCTCTATAGAATAAGAAAATGCTTGGTGAGCGGCAAAAGTCTAATCTGCAGCAGGATGTTAGCTTTCAAATTCTCCTGCAATTTCACATCAACCTTAAACCTAAGTTTAACTTATAGGCTTCTGGCATTTTCTCAAAACAAAGCCTATTGGTATAGAGTCATGTTTCTGGTATTTGAAATATAAACCATTTACATCTCAACCAAAGGTTGATTTTGTCGTACAGATTAAAATATGCTTGTGTTGCAGAGAGTACATTTTCTATAGCAGACATTCCATTGTATTTGGTTGCACAAGTCCAATCACAGATGGATAAATTAATTGGGGGAGGGAGTCAAAGTACAACAGACAGAAATCTAGTACTTGGATGTCAACACCATGATCAGTTTGGTTCACAGTAGACAGATCACTAAATAGTGTGTTGTTTGTGGAGGTTTCTAACCTGCCATAGTCAATGGCAGGTTAGGTTCTCTAGCAAACTTGCATTTGCTTGGCTCTCCCTAAACACAGTAATCCCATCCTCAAACCTCGACAAACTTTACATTTCAACCAAATTACATGGTATGTGAATATCTCTTTCCATCAGCTGATAGTGTTGTATATTAAGTCATTGTAGATTGATTTTGGTCACCTGTGGTTTCATGGAGTGCCTGCCTTCCATTTGGATTGATACATATAGCATGGTTGACTTTTAAGGAACCAGTAAGTTATCATGTGACTAACAGTACATTTCCATTTCCATTAGTGATTTCATGGATACTTCACCTTTTTCTCTTTGAGCCTATGCTTAGCTAAGGGCCAACTGTTTGAAGCCATATTGTCGTTGCTGGTTTCTATTGTGCTTTGTAAAATTTGGTAGGGATTTAAAGATGGTGAATGTCAGGTTTGGCATGTTGAGTGAAACCGGTTAGATTCAGGCATTGAGGGTATTTGGGCTACAGGATGTACTACATATAGTGTAAGATCAAATTTGCTTGTGTCGTACCAGTGTCAAGTTTTAAGATTTGATCACCTGTAAGATAGTAAACGTGCTGTGCATTAAGCCTCAGTAATGTTTGTTGTTTGATAGCGTCAGATTTTACGTGTATTATTTTGCTTGACTAAATCATCCTTCCTGTGATATGCAACAACTGCACATATTTTCACATGTAAATGTTGGTGATTCTTTGCAAAGGAAATCATTCATCAATTATTTGTGTTTCTGGATGTTCAGTTGATCATTTTTAAGGGTTTCACATAGGTAGTGGTTTCATTGTGTTCTCTTTACTAAAGCTACCTTAGTACTAACTGTAGAACTCAATGTTCAATAATTGTAAAAAGTATTTCAATGATTGGAAAAACATTTGGCAAGCAGTTAACTGGCAAGTATGAGTATGCCTTGAGCCAGCAGTAGTGCTGCACTGAGGGAAATGTCTGGTTGATATGAGAAGAAAATATATTGTTGAAACAATGAATAATGTCAAGAGCATTGGCTTCATTGAGTTCCTGTAATTCAATGACTAGAGGATAGACTTGCACTAATTGGCACTTGGCACTAATTTTTCTGTTAGCCAGGCAATTCTGCCCTCAAGCCATTTTATGATGTATTTAAAGTTATTAATTTTAACATTAAAAAGATATTGGAAAGTAAACATCCTCATGAAAACATCATACAGAGTTATTGCAGGTAAAGTATTCACATCTACTAACATTGAATTGCTGCTTCATGAAATACCTTGCATCATTGATTTACATTGCTATAGTTTTTGTTATATGAAACTTGAATGATTTTCTATTAATTATATTGTGTGGTACATGTTGGGGATCACTTTAATTACACATGTTTTTTTTTTAATGTGTATGTGTGTAATATAAATTACACAAAACAAAAATTAGCTTTTTAAGAAAAGGAAACAAAATTTGGAGATGGCCACTACTATGGCCAAAGATTTGCATCACCCTGTAGAATTAACTAATTTTGCATCATAAAGTCAAGTGAAACCTGCTGAATAATGTTACATTAACATATTGAATTGCATACCACTTTGCAGTTTTCCATATAACGGACACAAACTTGACATTTTGCATTTTGCAATCTAACAGTAAGTACTGTACTGCTAGTATGACTTCTGGTAGACTTTTGTGATATCATTTTCTAGATCTAAATTATATATATATAATAAAATTGTCTTAATCCTAAAGCTTTATGTGATACAAAACTTTTGGCCAATATCTGTAGTTTGCCTGTGACTATCGAATATTGATATGCTAATGAAATGTTCCGTATTTGCAGCCAGTGGGCTACTTTGGGACGTCTAGACCTGGAATAGTAATAGACTATCAGAACCAGACGGCTATGGGGGGACTAAAAAGGAAGATGATGCCACCCAGCAGACCTAATATGTTCATCAAGAAACAAAAAGTTACCAAACCGGCATTAATAAATAAACCCGGTAAGATACTTGTCCCCTACAATGTACAGAACTGTTAAGCATTTCAGTAGTTATACAATGGTAAAATCACTGAACTGTCATTGTTTATTGTACAAGCTATATTATAGTATGCACCACAACCTGGAATTGACATTTACAGCTAGTAGTAGTTGATAGCTAAGAATATCCTCTGCAAGAACTAGAATCTAAAAACTATTGTCAGAAAGATTCCAGTAATGACTGTTTTATTGCTTTTCTCTCAACAGTTGTGATGAACCCTGCAGAGGTAACATTTATTTCATTGGCTGTTTCTTTTTATTATTTATGTTTTAGCTGAAGAAAATCCCGCCCATGCCCTGCACATGTAATGTAACAAACTCAAAACGGCAGACTGCTAGCCATACTGTAGGAAAAACAACAGCTCAGTTAACCAGTTCCAGTCTTGGGAACAGCTGTAAATATTTATATGTGTTGTTTCAGTAAAAGATACTGCAACTGTTTGATTTAGTAGGGTTGTCTACTAGTAAAAATAGTTTTTGTTGAAAGAGTTAAATACTGTTTCAAATTTTGTTGGTACATCTTTCAGACAAGACAGTTTGTTTTCCCATTATAAATTAAGTTCTTAGGAAGCATAGGGATTTTTGTTTTGTTTTCAACAAATCAAAATGCATTTATTTGGGGAAATATAATTGCCTTATATTTATTAATTATAGGCTGGCTTTGAAGCGGAAGGGGATCCATTTACAAAGGATGCTGGTGAAACCGGTAAGGACTAGCATTTAATACAATTTGTGTGGTTGCAGTTATTTGTACAAAGTGATATTTCTGGACTATTGCAAACGGTATACACAAACACACTCTTACATTCATATCTCCTGACAAAGATAAACACACATTTAGTATATAGTAGTATATATTGTCAATATTGCCAATTCAATATTCTCTCTTTTTTTTTTTTAATGTTTGTATTTGCATAAACTGTTCAGAATACACATTTTCTGAAATGCATTCAAAAGAGCGTTCCACAGTTTATAGTAAATTGGCATTTGTTTTGCTACAAGGGACAAGTGTTTCTAAAAATGATGAGGAAGAGCAAAGGAAACTAGAAGCCAGACGAGAAAAACAGAGACGCAGGCGGGAGAAAAACAATGAAAAATACGGTGACGGTTACAGGTATGAAATCGCTGTATCCCGTCCCGTCCCGTCCCCCCTTCTTTGAAAGTAGTATTGAAAGTCATTGCACAGGTTGATCTTTCCATTTCAGTAATGGAGAGCTAGTGTTAAAACCTTAAGGCTATGTCATTAGAACCACGAGATATATGTGAAATTAACCAAGTGTTTCCATCACAGACTGGCATACACATGTTCTTTCTGTAAGTTCCGAACATTTGAAGAGAAGGATATTGAAGATCACTTTGAAAGCGCTTCTCACCAGGAGACACTAGACTACATTCAGAAGCAAGCCAACTTTGAAGAAGACGTCATTCGTTTCTTACATGTGTGTACCATTTCCATGGCTTGTTTCATAGTTTTTATGATGTGTTTCCCCTTATAAAAGTATACTATAGTAAAATTGTAGCAAAGTGTAGTAAAGCAAAGTTAAAGCATAGGTAAGCATTGTAAACCCAGAGCAGTATAGTAAACTATATTAAACATGGTTAACTATAGTAAATGCATAGTATAACAATGGGAAAAGCATTGGAAATTAGTGCAAAAATACTTTTCTAAGGGTTAAAGCATAACCATGAGTTTGGTTAAAAAAAAATTAAAAAGCATGTTTTAGCAATCCAGATATGAAGGATTATTAGTTCAGACTGACAAATATGATCTGTCCCAACTTGTTTATAAACTAGATTTGTTCATTTTTCAATAGTAATCTCAGTGGGTGACTGTATTGTATGTTAAATGATCTCCCCCTGTAGGAATCTATGGTCAACAAATTTAGGAAGACTGTAATTCGCAAAACACGCAACAGTCACCCGGAGCTAACTCGAGAGGAAGAGCTAAAAGAAGCAATGGAAGGTATGGGGCATCGTTCATATTAGAAGTAGCGATTGAATTGACATGTGGAACTGCACTACTCCTATAGAATGGAGAAAATGCACTGTTTTTTCACAGACTGGTAATCGTTAGTCTTTTCTTTTAAACAAAGGTAAAATCAACCAGGTTTTGTGCATAGTTAATTACATCCAGAGTTTGGGAGCGAGTCTGGCTTTACATTGAATGCCACTTCAGATTATTGCTGGATTCATTTTACAGGTTGATTATCTCACAGTGGGAAGTTTGAATATCTGTAGGATTTTCAGTTTTTTTTTTTTTTAATCTTCTAGGAGTTACTGAAGAAGATTATATGAGGAAAGTAGACATAATTCATTGCAGTGCTTGCCATACCTATGTTCCTGCAGTTATCTTCTCTGTGAAGCAACACTTAACATCTAAAGAACATCTGAAGAGCAAAGTGGTTTGTAGCTGTTTGCACCTGTAGTTGTTTATTTTGTCATTAGGTTTTGGGCAGATACCTATATAAATAATGTTATGGTCACACAATCTTTTGTTAGGGCTATAAAGAGCAATTGAGGAAGGAGAGTGTTCTAACGGCCACCAGCATCCTGAATAACCCAATTGTGAAGGCTCGTTATGAAAAATTTGCTAAGGTAAGGAAGTGCATGGTGTTTAGTTTTTTTTTATAGTTTTTAAGGGTCAATTTAAGCTCAATACAAATAAAGTTTGATCAGTTGAGTTGGAGATGAAAGACAGAGGTACTAATGATTTTGGGGTGGGGAGGGGATACTGTTTTAACTGTCTTTTAAGCCAGACACTGTAGAGGTTTCTTTATGCTAACTAACCCTTGGACCATTGGTAATAAATCAGTTGCTTGTTATATTTGCTGTAAAACAAATAATTAAAAAAAAAAAAAAAAAAGGTATATTGCAAACCTAGCTGCAGATCTAATTTCCTGTGGGGGTGTTGTTCAGGGTGAGGATCCTTTTGAAATCACAGAGGAAAGCCAGCTGCAGGATGACGGAGAGCAGAATGATGCAGCTGAGGATGCTGAGGATGCTGAGGATGCTGAACTAAATCCAAATGACGACCCAGCTGCTGAAACAATGAAGGTTAATTGAAAATTCGGAACACATTGATGGCTTGAGTGCATACTTCTAATAGAACAAGGGACACAACAGAGTAAACGGTGCAACAGCAACATTCATTTAAAATGTAATTGGTTACACAGATCTATTACTAAGTTTGTTTTTAGTACTACTACTAGACAAACTACTGAAGCCTCTTTTTCTTTTTTTTTTTAACATTTAGTAGCAGAGGTTCTGAGTGACAACTTATGTAGGGATGGAAATAATGCTCCAATTGCATAGCAGTTTGATCCATTCCTGGTTTTGCTACAACTTTGACACAACTGAGCTTGTTACCTGTATGTACACTGTGGCTCTATTTCAAAACCTGGAATGGGTGAAACTTCTATGAAGTTGGAGTCTTATTTCCATCCCTTTTATTTTATAATATCTTACGGATACATTACTATCAGAATTTGGTTATAAATTGACAGGATTAATTTAATGTGTGTATTTGAATTCATAATTGTTTTAACTGTTTACTGTATGAATAGAATAATGTGTTGGTTTTTCATTGTGAATTTGATTTAATGGCTGTTTTGTTTCAGGAGGAGAATCCTTTTGAATCCCAGCAATTACAAAATGAAGAGCACAAGGGTGCTGAACTCAATCAACCACGATGAGCAAGCAGCTAAAACTGCATGGTTGAAAAATGGAAAATAACTTATTGATGGGGTGAAAATATTCTGGTAGAATAACATCCTGCCTTGTACTTGTGTTCCCTCATATCTATTACCCATTTTAACTTAAGCATGTGTCTTTATTCTGTTTTTTAGCTGACTAATGTCCTGCTACTTCTCTAGCCAATAACATTGCTCTGTAAGTTTATGTTGAGTGTATATTCCATAGTTTTTTTTTTTTGGTACAGAATTATTTTGTAAAGAGAAATTGCCCACTTAAACTAGTCTTAGGAAATTGGTGTATTGTAACTGTAATTTTCCTGTAACCTTTTGCAACATACTAATTTTTATGATAAATACTTATTTGAGTTCTGTGAGTTAAGAATGCAGCATCTTGTGGCAATATTTCCCTTCCTTTTATATGTGCAGGTTTTGGCAATAAAATGTTTTAGATGTAAATGTTTGGTACTTCTATTTGTAATATAAATAATGACTAAAACCTTCCAAATTCTCTGTATGTCCCTTTTTGAATGATGTTTTATTTAAACTTTCTTTCTAGGATGCCTGTATATTAATTTAATCAACTTATTTTCAGTATCAGCCCTGCCAAGCAATTCATTTTGAGTGTGTTGTCATGGGATGCAATATATATATATATATATATATATATATATATATATATATATATACACACACACACACACATGGTTTTATCTGCAACTGGGACAAACTAATGTACAGTAGTAAACAACAATATGAAAATGCATTTTACAGACTTTTACTCTTCATGAGAATCTAAGGAACATTTGAAGATGCCCTTCTCTGAAAGGCATTGTAATTTTCTTTCAATATAGACATATGCTTTGTGCAAAACTCTATGAAGGCACATTCCAACCAAAGTGTTTCTAATCATGACTAAGTGCAGGAGTAGTAAATTTCTGAAGCTGCATCAGTGATGAAAAAAGGTCAGATGCTTTATGCAGGCATTTTTGTTTTATTCAGTTGTTACCAGGTTAGGTCATTGGAAAGTTGTATCCCCAAATATAATTGTCTGCTCATCAAATTATTTAAATGACTGATCTCATAATGTATCCACTTTCTGTACATGGCAGAGACTTTGTACCTATATAGATTACTGTGTGCCAGCTGTTACCCATTTACTAGCAGTACAAGTCTGGATGGGACTTCTGTTCTTCATTTTTAAAAATTAGTTTCTGCAATAGTGACTAACTGCTGAAGACATACAGACTTCAATGTGATACCAGTCTTGGCAGTTCCTGTTACAGAAGTTCCATTTTTTTTATAGGTGTTCAAAGGTATAAAGAAAGCATTGCCATGAAATATGGTGCATAAGTACACGTATTATCTGAGTAAATATCGAAATTCTTGAAACAAAACAAAAAAACCTGAACAATTGCTCTAAGTACATAGTATTTGAACACAAATGCAATGGGTTTTTTTTTTTTTTTTTTTTTGTGTGGGAATATACATTAATTGTATCAAGAGTTGTAGGAACTGCCATGGCAGTCCTTGAATGTGTGATTTGATATCACATGAATGGACAGCATTCTTTCTTACCAAACACATTTTTAACAAGATACCCCTTATTGAAAGGTGTGGTGGTGGCAGGTAAAAGAAAAATTTACTGTATTCACAATTGTATCTTAGTAATTTAACATGAGTGCATACAGATTACATACTGTATTTACAATATATCATGTAGTGATTTTGAACAAATTTTAGGCCAAAATAAGGCTATCTATTATATACATATATATTAGTGTCACTAATTATTAATTCATGTGAGTTAGTGATTTTTTTAAGAATGGCCCGTTTATTTCAGTATGTTTTCTTGAATTCAGGGGATTCGCTGAAGCAAACTAGATTGTGCTGTAATTGATGCACCTGACAAATGAGCTTTTGCTATTTGACTCATGACAGGAAATAATTTAGATGTGTATTACAGATTGCACACCCATAACGTAAAACCTAACAGGATGTAAAATCATTTTCTTTCAACATTTTGATTTTCTTTGTGACTGAGGTGGTGTGCTTAACTGGGGGTCTCATGAACCATAGGCGCTGCAAAACGTGATGAAGGCAATGATCCAGTCGGAGTAGTTAGTGTGTAGCACACACAAAAAAAAGGATTGGGTTGGTTTTGTCAAGTGTTTAACAAATAAGTAAATATATACTCAAAATGCTAACTGTAGTTAAAAACTAATAAATCCGCGTTTACATTTGCACTTGTCTTAAAAGTTCTGCTTTCGTCATCATTAAAATAGGTTTGGATTTCTCTGTATATCCCATAACCCTTTGTGCAGTGACGGAAGTGGGGTTTAGAGTACCTTTACCCAAACACTTCCACCGGAAGATGTATAGCAGCCCAGGTAAGAGCGATTTCATGCCGCTCGTCGTTTGCTTAAGGGTTTTTCAATATAACTAATGTTACTGGGATGATTCATTAAGACGTTTTTAACGTAGAATTTTAACACGGTACCAGAAGTAACTGAGTGTGAAAGCATTTGATTTTCCTCTGCTCTGATGATAATACAGTCATGAAGATTTAGGAAAGCAAATATGTGTCGTATACTACTTTATAAAATATAAAAGTGCTTCTAATACAGTTCAGGCACAGTGAATTTGAACACATAATACATTTTTGTGTGACGTACGCTCAGTTATCGTAATCGCACCAGGTTTGGTTGGCCTACCTGTTTGTTTACGTTTTGTGCTGGCTACACGGTAGGTGTGCCACCTTTTAAGTAACGTTCCCATAGTTGAAGAAATACGATCCTTATACTAGTCGTCCTTATTCTATGTTGCTATACAAAAACTGAAATACATTTGAAAAGTTACATTAAACAGTTACATTTTTTTATTATTATTATTTAAATTGCCAGAACAGTACATGTATTCATTTTTCAATTCCTTTGTGTTGCCTAGTTTACTTGGGCTTGTCCTTTTGTGACATTTTAGGACACATACATGGAAATATTCTGCCATGCCAGTTTGCTCACTTCTGTATTTTTCTCTTTTCTACTGTTTAATTGTTATTGGTATTAATAGTCTATGTAAAAAAAAAAAAAAAAAAAAAAACTTGCAACTCTGTTACAAGTGTTCCATGGTAGCGATCGTTGCCTTTTGAATAATACTTGATCCGTTTTATTTTTAGAAATGAATCGTGACTATTCCAATGGGACGTTTGGTGGTCAGGCACCGAGAACGATTGGTTCATATTTGTCGTCTGAACGTGTAACTTTTGGTGGTCCAACCGAAAGATCATTTGGTTCATATGGTTTGTCTGAACAGGGAAATTCTGGGGGTCCATCCCAAAGATCGTTTGGATCATATGGTTTTTCTGAACAAGGAAATTCGGGTGGTCCGTCCCAAAGATCGTTTGGATCATATGGTTTTTCTGAACAAGGAAATTCGGGTGGTCCATCCCAAAGATCGTTTGGATCATATGATTTGTCTGACCAAGGAAATTCGGGTGGGCCATCCCAAAGATCGTTTGGGTCATATGGTTTTTCTGAACAAGGAAATTCGGGTGGTCCATCCCAAAGATCGTTTGGATCATATGGTTTTTCTGAACAAGGAAATTTGGGTGGTCTGTCCCAAAGATCGTTTGGGTCATATGGTTTGTCTGACCAAGGAAATTCAGGTGGTCCATCCCAAAGATCGTTTGGGTCATATGGTTTGTCTGAACAGGGAAGTTCTGGTGGTCCATCCCAAAGACTGTTTGACACATACAAATCGTCTGAGCAGCAAAACAGTGGAGGTGCTACCCTAAGAAAGACACTTCACTCTTATGACTCTGATCAAGGAAATGCTGCTCGTCCAACACAAAGATTTCTCAGCTCATTCAGCTTGTCTGAACTGGAGAATGCTGAAAGGTAGGCTTTTTTTTTTTTTTTTTTTTTGTGAGGTGTGGGCAGTCATAGCATATTGGTTTTCCAGGAGATTTTATTTTCTTATTCATGTTAATGATATCCATTAATTACTACTTTTATTAGGCACTGTGTAATGCTTTTAAATTTTCTTTTGTGACCAATTTATATCCGAAAGTTCACCTGTTTTTTTACTGCCATTTTTGCAGGTTTGGACGCAGCGAGTCTTACCGATCAGGGTCTGATAATGGTGGCTATGGAGGTTTTGACAGCGAATATGACAACTCCTTCCAGAATAACCTTGACTCTCATGGAGTTACTAGAAGTCTGAGTCATATTGATAATGGCAAGTCTAACTTGGAACCTTCTTACCCTGGTTCAAATTCAAGAGCTGGGTTTAGGGATGAGGAAAGAGGCGGTTATTCTTCCTACAGCACATTTTCTTCACCCCACATGAAG
The DNA here is from genome assembly GCF_017654505.1 of Polyodon spathula. NCBI lineage: Eukaryota > Metazoa > Chordata > Actinopteri > Acipenseriformes > Polyodontidae > Polyodon > Polyodon spathula. The sequence goes on along the minus strand of NC_054551.1, from coordinate 31,745,487 downwards.
CCTGCACCTGTAGGTTTTCGGGGGAGAAGTTACGGTCTGGGAGGACCAACAGCATTCAGAGGCAGAGGGGTAAGTAGATTATATTTAGCAGAGGACTAGTAAATTGTTAGCCTTTTAATTCTGCTTCAAATAACCCTCATTCTCTTTGAAACTTTCTAAATAATAATAAAATAATAATCCCACTAACTCATCCTTAGCTTTTCCTTATTTTCTAACAAAGCTGAAGCCTGTTTAAGCTGTTTGTGCATCATTGGAGTCTGCTTCCATTCGGTGGATTCTTTCTCTTTGCTGCATGCTGACTTGACTGCCTAGTTTACACTGGCACATTTGCTTTTCACAAGATGCTTCAGAGTATCCATGACAACAAATCCAATATTTCCTTCCTTGCAGCAAATGGGAGACTTTAGGACACCTAGACCTGGAGTATATCAAGACCAGATGACTATTAGGGGAGTAAAGAGGGAGATAAATGCACCCTACAGACCAAATACATTTAACAAGAAGCAAAAACTGACTAAACCTTTTGTACCATTTATAAAGAAACCAGGTAAGGCATTTTTATAAGTGTGTGTGTAGACGCACAGGTTTTAAACAAAACAAAGTTAAAAGTTCTCATACAACACTGATGGCAATGATAAAACATGTAAGTCCACAAGGGTTTTGAAACTGAATGCATGTAAGGCCAGTCTGTTTACACAAACGTTTCTGAGTGGTCTACAAGTTGAATTCAAGGCTTAAGTATTTATTTTAAAGCAGGCAACTCATGTTTAATTAGGACAAGTCATATAAAGTTACGAACATGCATAAGTATGCTGCATGTTACTATATTATACATTGCAAATTATTTTGCAAACCCCAGCAAGTCAACCTCTCGTGTTCGAGGCACACAGATTTATTATTTTTGTATTTTATTTAATGGAACCTTTTTGCTAAATAAGCACGTGTGCCCTTCACTCAACATGTAAAGTTTCCATTGTCCGGGACTCGCATGCTGATACAGTAATAGCAGTACTGTTCATGGGTTAATAAAAAGGCCTTTTATTTTTAATAGTCTAGGTGTAGCAAATGGGTTGAAAAGGTTTGTCGTAGTGGCCATATACCTCTTATGATTCCGTGGTTATTATGTTGTACTCGCTGGTCACTGTCATGTCATTCTGTGATTTCTACAGTAGTTGTAGTATTTAAACAAAGTAAGCCTTTGGTGTATGAAGGTATAAATGAGTATGAATGTATATAGATGTATTTATCCTCACACTGAAAAATTTGTTTTTATTAAAATATGCTTTTTTTCATTTAACAAAAATAAAATGATTTCATTCTTTGTGTCTGATATTCCTGGATTATGTAAATATTTAAATTTAAATTCTAGCATTTGAAACAGTTTTATAATATACAAATATATTACATTAAAAAAATGGCATGGTTGCTATTAAATTATAATAAGATTTGAAAAATATAAATATTAAGTTCACTATTTTCTTTTTTCAAGGGAATAGTGATAGTGGAAATAAAGAAGAGGAGAAAAGAAAACTTGAGACCAGACTTGAAGCCAAAAGAGATAAGCAAAGACGCAGACGGGAGAAGTACAATTATAAATGTGGTGGACAAAGGTAGATATTATTATAATAATAATAATAATAATAATAATAATAATAATAATAATAATAATAAGGAAGAAAAAAGCAGGATTGATCCACTGAGATTCAATAAATTGTTCCTTGGGTGTCCTGCCCATTTACATGGCATGTGAAACTGAAGCCTGGCCAGAATGGTGTTGACCTGTTTAAATGTGTTCATGACACTGGGGTTAGCGCCCCTGCTCTTCTTCGAAAAATGTCAGTAGGATCTTTTTAAATGTCCAAAGGGTAACCATTGTAATGTCTTACTTTTTCTGGACACGTACAGTACATTTTTTGCATTTGCATGGAAAGCAAATAGAAAATATTTGTAGTACAGCATATTAACTTTTCTTAATTTAGTTTTTTGCTAAACAATTTTTTTGCACCACATCATGCTGTACTTTCTGATAGGATCTATTGTGTACAGCCCTTGTGTTGTAGGTTAACATTGCTTTCTTCTGAAACCGCTAGTTCAGTGTGTTACTGTAAAAACGTTAACTCAAATTAACCTAGAATTTCTGTTACAGAGTAGTATACACTTGTTCCTTCTGTAAATTCCTGACATCTGAAGAGAAGGAAATTGAAGACCACCTCGAAGGCTCTTATCACCAGGAATCGCTGGAAAATATTCGCAAGGATGCCAATTTAGATGAAGTAGTCATCCGTTTCTTACATGTAAGTACCATTTACATGGCTTATTTCCTCCATAACTTCAGACGCTAAAACAGATAACAAAAACTATAAGTAACAGTGGACATTTTTTTGTTTGTTGTATTTATTGATTTGTTTCAAAACCTGGGAACATGCAGGGAATAATATTTCAAAACAATATAGATTGAGCATTGAAACACATGGAATATCACTCAATGTGGTTGGCTTAAATTAAATGTCCAGATGGTGAAAATCTTAAATTCTTACTATTTAAAACAGACTGTTGACCAGTTTTGCATTTAAATTAAATGAGACCGGCATCTGGTCTAGAACAATCAGATGATCCTCATTAACATTAATAAAGCCTCAGTGAGCTCTGTGAATGGCAGACATTGTTTCAGTAGACTGAAAATGAAGTTCAAGTAATAGGCATGTCACATGAATGAACATCGGCACAAGATGCATTGCATACAGGTAAGAAGTAATGTCAGTTGTATTTATTTTAGCATGCATTATATGCTAGAGGAGGTAAATAACAAGAACAGTAACAATCATTAAAACAATAACTATTTTGTTTTATTGTTAAGGTATAAGCCTCCCTGTAATAGAGAATGACCCAACTGCCAGTTCATGTGTCTTGTTGCATCCAGGCCTGTGCATATTACTTTGTGACTTGGGGCTCAAGGATGTTGCTAGTGCCGTTTTAAGATGGGGATGGATCCTCACTGACACTGACTCTCGCTGACGTGCCTTGCCGTTGAGAAGCATGCTCCAGATTCCAAGAATATAATGATTTCCTGAAGAAGTGTTTTGTGTGAGCACAGGGCTGGCTGTTTAGTGTGCATGGTGTGGAAGTCCTAATAAACATGCAGTCAGTCCAGTTTAATGTCACGTCATTTGAAGTTGCTGGTGAAGATAAAATGAGGATTAATGGGCTCCAGCTTGTGTAACTGGAATATCATCTGCTGTCACTTTGCATTACTGTCATAAGAAAATTGTCATAGGGCATTGAGATCTCAATCTTTCTGTCCAAAGCTCCAGTTAGATCGTCATTTTTTGAGAATCACAGTTGTGTGATGTAAAAGCAAATGACTTTCCCATATAAGATCTGATTCAAGTCTTCTATATTCATTGTCCTCCATAATGGGTGAATTTCCCTTGCAACAGGCAAATGGAGGAAGCACTCATCCAACTAAGCACAGGCATTCCTTATCCAGTTTTTGAGGGTCTCAGGGTCTGACTTGTAAATTATATTTAGTGTCTGATTCGATAGGCTGATAAAGACTACATCTTTCATTGATATTTGATTAGAGAAACTATTCCAAACTATATGTTGGATGTAGCTCACAATACTAATAGCTGATTGACTGTTTATTTATTTTGTTCTCTACTTGTTCATGATCTTGTGATTTGTAATTCATATTCTGTATTTAAAAATTGAGCACTTGCACTTAACATCCCTAACACTGGGAATATGGATTCGAACTGGATTATTGGTTCTACAATTTTGCATCCTGAATATGTAGAAATATAGACTTTTTTTGTCATTTTTTGAGCATTTCTTTTTTTTGTATATTGTTAGCTGTTTGTATTGAAGTGAAGTTATCTGTCTCCATAGGAATCTATTGTACATAAGTTTAAGAGGAATTTAAAACACAAACTACAGTGGCTCGCTATGGACCCACAGCAAACTTCAGTGCAAACACAAAAGCATGTAATGGAAGGTATGTTGCATCATTTATTTGGAGTGTATGTTTTAAATGTGTGTACCTTACTTTCAGGAAACTTATATATTCACTTTTTGTAGTAACATCTATTAACAGTACACTATATAATAGTCATAACTACTTGAATGATCTTCTCTAATCTTGCACGGAAGTCTGGGACTGGTCAGTACTGGAAAGTGGTGTCCGTGGTTCATAAATGCCTAGCAGTGAAACGATGCATCATTTGTACTTTCTTAGATATATCATATTTAGATACATGACAGAATGCACCACGTGATTTTTGAAAGTTGGAATAAATACACGCTTACCCTATCATTAGACAAAATAGTCGTTAGTTTATGGCCTTGGTGGCTGTATTTAAAATAAACAGGAAAAGCAGACACAAAAAATAAAGGGAATGTGTGAGAGAAATGTCTACAGTAAACTGAGAACGTTGTAATTAATGAGAGTTAAAACATTATTTTCATAATCATTTTAAGACTATAATCAATAACTGAACATTTCATTATTGTCCAACTGTCGGTCATTGAGACCTTCTTTTGCTTGTGTTCCTGCCTCTGGTCTTACTAATGAAGGCTTGGGAATTTCCATGAACATACTGTTAATTTAGGTCCTGATGCTACCTTTTTTATGCTTCGATTACCTCTTACGTATTTTATATTCTTAGTGGGAGATTATTTATCTGTGATATCACTTAATTCTTGGCATTCTAGTAATGTCGTTCTGCAGTTGAATGAGCACTGGGATACATATCCGTCCAGTTAAAAGCTTCATCAGTCAGATAATCAGAAATGGCTTTTGGGATTAAATAGTGTAGAACCAATTCATCTGTTAATTAACCCTCAACATGCAATTTTCACTCAATACATTTTCCTGTTTGAATGTGTACGAGGTGAGTGGTTTTTTCTTTACATTTCTTGTGTACACTCGAGGACTTGAGTTTGGGATGGAATTTGCTTTCAGATTAACTATCACTTCATATTAAGGCTTGATACATTATTTTACATGTGTATTTTAAATCTGATGGGGGGGGGTTACTTTTGTGTTGTATTGTACAGTATCTCTATGGGCTCCCTCTAGCAGTAACTTTCATTTCTGACTTTGCAGCTGTAACGGAAGACGACTACATGAGAAGAGCTACAATGATTCACTGCATTGCATGTGATACCTACATTCCTGCTACCAAGCTCTCTGCACAGGACCACCTGAAATCCACCATTCATCTGACAAAGAAAGTGGTATGTAATAGCCCTCTAACTGTCTATAGCTAAACATTGCGCTAGCCACATTTAATCTGTGCCATTTATTATTGCCAGTACATTTCCTACATCATCTATGACAGGTGCTTCTGATTTTGTTGTTTTAACCTATGCATATACTGTGAATGGCAGAGATTACAACCCAGTAAAATATAACATGACTATAAAAATGTCCCTTTGCTCCAGAATCTTAATCTGTAGGCAATGTAGAAAGTAGCTGCCCTTGAGTGAATCTTCACAGCACTCGTCCTTTTATTGTATCTGCTTTTGTATGTCTCGTTTTGTTTCCAACAGGAGTATAAGGAGCAATTGAAAAGGGAGCGTGTTTTAATGGCTACCAGCTTGCTGAACAATCCCACTGTAAAGGAACGTTATGAAAGGTTTGTTAAGGTAAGGCATAGCACAGGCTTTCTGGTCAATGCACTGGAAAGTGGAAAAGAAATGTAAACCGCAGTATTTAGAAATGTCGCATCCTGAGAAGAGGTGCTGCTGTTGACATCCTGCTAATCCATCTGAAACCAGCCAATAGTAGAATATATCTGTCGAAACAAAATTTTAAAGTCTGATGCATTTATGAGCCTTCAGTTTACTATGCTGAGTTGGTCTGTTTTCAAATGCTCTTAAAAAAGAGATCATGTTCTGTAACACCTTCATGTACGCATATGAACCAAGTTAAGAGAGAGCCCCCTCTTGTGCTGTTACCTATAGATTTGACATAATGTAACAACTGTTTCAGGGCGAGAATCCTTTTGAAATCACAGAAGATGATGCTGAGATGAAAGCTCAGAATGATGATGCTGAATTAAATCACCAGACTGATGACCAAGCTGTTGCTGAAACTGTAATTGAGATGAATTGATCACACTGACGAGAAGCAAACCTTGGTCTTTTAAATGCTTTGAAAAAGCCAACTCTTCACTGTGTATTTAATAATAGACAGAGCAGCAGAAATCTGCTTTTCCCCCGCAATGTACCTATTGTCTACCTTCTAGTCTGTTCCTGCCACACACAGCCATTCGTACGTAAACTGAATCTCCTGCTACTATTCTTATTGTTACTGTTTTATCTAACTAGTTTTGTACCTGTAATGTTAACACCATTCTCTCATTGTGAACAGAACACATTTTGTAATATTTGGCTATTTTAAAAGAGAGCATTGCATGGTTATGTAATACAGTTGATTCTTTTTTTATTTCAGTTCTGTAAAAATTAAAATATTCAGAATCATTTGAAACATTGTTATGCTTTTTTATATGAGCAACTCTGTGGAAATAAAAAACATAAATAGGTCCATAGGCATATTAATGGGTTGCTTAGATGGGGAACAGCTAACGACTGAAGAGAATGTGAAAGACACTTGAATTGAGACTCCTCTTCATACTGGTGTAAGTTATTTTAAAATTTACTATTTTAGGGAATTCACTCACCAGTTAAGATTACCTGTATTGCAGTATACAGCGAACTCTAAGATTAAATGACCACTTCTACTTCCAAAGGTGAAATTCCTACACTACAACAAAATGTGAAATTATTATTATTATTGTTGCATTCTACTGTCTAATTACTTCTTAGTTAAAAACAGAATGCTTTGAAGGAAGACCATGGAAAACATCAGAACGTACGCAGAACGCTTTCTGTCAAAACACCTTGGGTAAACTGTTTTTTTCAACAGTAACAACAAATTGTGTACGATAACTAGCACCATTTGTGAAGAACCCATTACCAAACATGTAGATAGAAATGCTTTATTGTGAGTGTCCATTTCTATTAAAATAACTGTAATTCTATTGCAAAATAGATCTTTTAAAATCACACCCCTTCTATAGTAGTCACTTCAGGGATAAATCCACGATTGCTTATAATGATGGAAGGGTTATGAAAGCATGGCATGACTTTGACTGATAGTCTACTACTACTGTTATCTGCATGGCCTTTCACTCATCGGGGGGTTGGATATCTTGTCATTTATTAAGGACGCTGTCACTATGAAATGACAGATGCCTGGATAAAAAGCTCCTGCATCTCTTTGTGAGTACACCAAGTTCAGTGACTGCAATAACAGGGTGTTGTTCTTTAATAACTGTTAAATTTATTCTACTGAGGCTTCACAGAGGAGTCCTATTGCTCCCGTAGGGCTCCCATGATATCAAACTCTTAGTTTCATCTCCGCTTCTGTCTCCAAATTTAGAGACACCATGCTCCCAGTAGCACTGACCCTTCCATTCAGGGTTCAGCATTGCTGGAAAAGTCGTAAATCTCAATTTTTGTTGGCTCCCCTCACCAGCTGGGATATGAAGATGAGGGCTCTGATCCCGAGTCCCAGACGCCCCCCCAGAGGGAGTAGTGGAGCCACTTCTTTGAGCTTCTTCTGCAGGTACAATTGGTGGAGACCTTGTGAGCTCAACCTCTCTAGGAAGTAAATGCATACTGGATTTTCCGTTTTAGACACAAGCCCTTGAAAATGGACCTGTTAACAACACTGGTCATTTCCAAAAGGTCACCACCAGGCCAAATAACAAAGACAAGGGAAGAAAAAAAGGATGGATTTGGAAAATCTCAAGAAACTGCTTCTGTTTGCCAACGTCTTCCCTTCCCTTAAAGATCTAAAATATATGCTACACCCCCAGAACCATATCTTGCTAGTCCTGCTGCAATGTATGCACACTGATTTAAATTTAAACCTGGAGTTTGAAACTGTACTTTTTATGACAGTGTGTCTTACTCCAATTTCTTGAGATACCTACCACACTTGTCAATTTATAATGCATTCATTAATTTCCTGGCTTTGCCTTTTACCTTTTTAATAATTAATCATTTAGAGAACTGTCACCTGTTATTCTCTAGCCAGCAGATAGAGGGCGCCCAAGCCACAGTTTTAAAAACAGATCAATCAACACTAGTGTCTTATTTAAAACTTGTAGATGTCACTTCTTCTTTTGCAAGTTCTTTAAAACGCTTTTTTCAGAAAAAAGAGGCATACGAGTAAATAAATACATAAGTAACCAAGTATATGTATTATTGATAATTACTGTAATCTGTTGGTAAAATCTCTGCTCTGCCATTGACATTGTATAACCTTGGATAATAACCTTGTGTGTCTGTCCCATCAGTGTCAAAATGAGTAAAAGCAGAACATTTTATATATATATATATATATATATATAGTATATATATATAATATATATATATCTATAGATTCTAAGACGAGGGCAAAGTGACCCCATGGCTACGCTAATTTTTCTCCCATTATAAAAAGGAAAGCATGAAGCTGTTTTAAGAATTAATCTTTAACAGGGCTTAATTTGCTCTGTTCAATTTGAGTAGGAGAGATTTTTGATACAGATTTCTTTGTCAGATTCCTACCTACCAAGAAAACCCAGGGGCCATCTAGGAACATACACTGTATGCATCACCTAGACGTGCCTTCCAGCAGTCTCCACTATCACAGATTATCCCACTGGCTTCTTTGTGTAGAAGACTTGAAAGTATTTTTTATAATAAAATTGCAATTAATTTCAAAAGGTAGACGAGTGCTGTATGTAACTTCTTAATGGAAGTGCTTCAGTGCTACCTAACTAATATATTTAATCTCAAATTGCTTGGTAATATCTTTGTGCCCCAACTGAATCGCCGGGCAGATCATACTGAATAGCAAAGCTAGTTCTCTGTAGAGAAAACTGGTTGGCACCTGACTATCCCAGTAGCAAAAACAGTACCCCAGGAAGGTATCAAGTGATTCAATCTCTCTCCTTTGAAAAAAAAAGCATCACACCACTCCTTCGTGTTTACCAACAGCTTATATAGAGATTGCTTATTTTCCATCTTTAGCTGTTTTAAGTAATGCATGATTTCCCTAAATTAGCCCTCGGAGGAGCTATCTCTAACATTCTTGTATTTATAGAAGTAATGGGTTGAAAAAAAATGCTAAACTGATATAATTATGCAGCCCAACTTTGCTTTGAGAATAAACTGCAAAACTTATGAAATATGAATGTGTTCAGGGTGCAAAGTTAGTTAAATATTTACAGCCCTGTGTTATTTGACAACCACAGTCAACTGCAATAATTGTTCTGCTACAAAACTTTGCACTTCATTTATTGGTTAGTAGTCTGTGCTTCCAGTAAACACTGCAAGTTTGCCAGACACTTAATTTTGACTTACTGGGAATTGACAAAAAATGTTTTGTTTTACAAAAGTTATAAATAATACATATTTAACAGTGTATAGGTCTGAGAAACATGGAACATGTGGAGGTTTTTTTGGAGACGCACATGCAAGTTTGTGGATTGTGAGGAATGGGGTGGAGGAGAAGTCCCGTTTGAGTCATATTTATTTTTAAAAAATATAGAATAGCAGAGATATTCAAACCCCCTAAAGAATTAATTAGTAAAGTTGTTGTTTGTTTTCTTAAGACTTGGTTTAGCTTTTAGGTAGTGAGTTTTGCTTTGCATTGGTATTTTTTTTCTTCTTTCTCCAATGGACCTTTACTTTCTAAGCAAGCTTTTAGTGAGCACTAGAAATAATTGAAGAACTGAAATACTTTGCCATTCTTTAGTTAAACCACAACCTTTACCCTCTCAATGTTTTCAAATGGTAGAGGCTCTCTCTAAGGGCTTGCATGCTAATGACAGCTCTTAAAGCTCCCCTCAATGCACAGAGAAACCCGTACTCTTTGAAGTTATACAATAACCTTCTTGAATATAAATGCCTGAATATAAAGTAATTAAACATTAGGTGGGCAAAGAATCTTAGCTACAATATTAACTCAATCTAAAAATGAATGTTTGATAAGGATCAATGTCTATTATTGCTACTACATATTTTTTTAACAGACAACATTAATTGGGTGCCTCTTATTCACACATAGTATTCCTGTTTTTACATTTTTTAAAGAGCTGTGAGGATATTTAATATGGGGGGTCAATCACACCATTAAAAACAACGCTTCCCTGTCACATTAACTCATGTTTTCCCAAAATTAATTTCCCAGGAAAAAGAATTAGACCCATAGCCTAATGCAAGGTGGTGCACATTTAATATCAGGACTTTTAGCCTAGATTTACAGGATTGTAGCCTATGCTTTATGTGCTCACTGCAATTAACATTAATCTTTTCTGCACATCCCCAGAGAAATCAAACTTTATACAGTGTGTCCTTTTTTTCTACTAACTTCAGACTTATTCACAACTGATCATAACCGATTGCATGGAGCTGAAACTGGACCTGGTCATTACCTGAGTAGGAGACCCTCAGAAACAAGAGCTGCTCTAGAAAATGTTTCTGGTGGCACACTAGTCAGGATTCACCAATAGACAGAACTAAACCAATACCGTGTCATTATGTAAGGCAGGGGTGTCCAATCGCGGTCTTGGAGAGCCATTCCACTCCAGGTTTAACAGGTAAAATGAGATCATGAAGTACTTCAGGGCCTGGGTGGAGGTTTAATTAAACTTTTAGAACAGGGTTGGAACAAATGCCAGGACTGGAAGGGCCAACTTTGGCCACCCCTGATGTAAGGGGGCACTATCAAGAATCATTGGACGTTCATCAATTAGACAGGGCAAAACATTCAAGGGTAATGTACTGAAATAGGTATCTACTGTATAGTAATACTATATATATATATATATATATATATTAGCACTTTACCGTTACATGTTATGAAAGTGTAGGCTAGCGTAGTGTAGGCTGGAGCAAGGCTGTTAACTGTAGTCTGCCCTTCACTCTTCTATGTGTCCTCTTGAACAGTGGCAATAACACAGTGCAGGAATGAGCAGCCACTGGGCATTGTCTGGGCTACACCAATCTGGACACCTGCAACACAGGGCTAAACTGAGGTCTTGCTACCAAAAAGACAAAAAATAAATTAACACCTGCCTATGCTTCTTAATTTAGCAGAGTCCTCCAGGAGGCTAAGATTCTGTATCTATCTCTCTAAAAACACAGGCAGAACCATTTTTGACTTTTAATGAATTGATATTATACCTTGCACTTAATAGACATACATCTTATTAGTTAATGAGAGGTGGAAACGCCCATGTCTTCCTGGGAAAACTTATGCAAAGTCTACCACAGCCTGGATTAAAAAGTGTGCAATTGAAAGATAAATAACGTAATTCCCGTGTGCCGGAGTGTTTATGAAGTCCATACAATTGCTATTCATTTGTAACAAGTGTTAATTGATAAACAACTCCCATTGGTATCTTAATTAAGGTTGTAGGATAGTTAAGTGATTTACAGCTGGGATTGATCTCAATTAGTCAACAGAATCTGTGTGGCCTGTTCAAAGAGAGGAATAACAAAATGTGGTATTAGAAGCGCTTTGGGGATTTTTGCCTTGTAGTTTAGTTTGCTGTTTCTGTGCACTAAATCAATGATTATTATACTGTGCAAAGCTGGGTCCCCATATCAAAATGTAAATAATTCGAGCTCACGATGGCCGTGTGCAATCAGTGGACGTAGTGACGGTGTCTTTCTGTTTGCTGCATGGACTCTGAGGTAAATATCTTGTTCAGTGCTCTGCAGCCCCTATAATATCCTTTTCACAAGTATACTGTATTGTTCCTAGGGACAGGAATGCATTTAAAGAGGAAGCTTCTTCATGCATTTCACCCAGGCCTCAGGAGGCAGGAGGTAAGAGACTGCTGAGCCACCTGGTCCACTTTTTTGGATTAAAAATCCTAAATCTAAAATAAAACATTTAAAACAAGGAGAAGGAGACACAACTGAAAGAGTTTTAAGTTGTTGTTTGTTTCCCTTTTAATAGTGCGGGCTGTGACACACACTGGGTAATTAAAGAGATAATGTGAAAAGGATGTCATTGATGAAGATTGGAACAGAGGAATATTCTGCAGTATGTCAGCATCAGCTGCTGGGTCCCTAGATTCCATTTTTTCCTTTCATCTCCAAGACTGGCTATGAAAAATTAATCCGAGACCTAGAGAAATATTTATTGAAACTTTGGAGAAGAGGTAGCTCTAAAAAATTTATAGCAGCGCGACTTCGAGCAGCTGCAGATTGTTAATTAATTTGATTGCACATATTATACAATACATTTATTTATACAATATTTATTTGGACTAACCAAAATGATGAAATGGATAAATATTAAAGTAGTCTGGGAGCCCTGATAGTATTTCAATGCTTCTTTATTTGAAAACAGCTTCACCACTCAGCTGGGATCTCTTTCAGATGCAAGCGGTCCCTTTGATCACAGGAATCATTCTTTATGACTTTGATAACAACATAAAATAGCGCATGGTTAGTCAAACTTCTAAGCAGCACTATTGGAAATTACTGTCATCATCTTTTGCACTTAGATTGAGGGTATAACCAGAAATGTCTTTTGATTTAGTCTGTGTGGTTCTGTGTAAAGGTCTTTGCCAAAGACACTAGTTTTCCCCTATAGAAGCTGGTTTGAATTTGATCAGCTGGACGTCGGCAATCCACATCACAACAACTAGTAATGAATTATAAATAAACACAAAGAAATTCAAAGCTGTAAAAAGGAGGGCTCTTGTTGAATGTATAATGGCTGCCATGTTTGACCCTTGTTCTGTCACATCATTTGTGCTGTCCTTCCTTACATTATGAAATGATTTTAAGGTGGTATGGCCACAGGTTACACATTAAATATGTGTGTGCAGTAGTAGTCTTTAAGGTACTGTATACTATAGGGTATACAAGGTGCATGTTATATAAAGGATGGAACCCAAGGTTGCTTAGACATGCATATTATACAAGGGGTGTATGTTATACACAGGTCATAGGTGATTATTTGATAAAGCACTGCTTTTTTCAACAAGGTCTTACTTATTAATTATACTTTACCTGATTACAAAAATGATCTGTGCTGTTCAATTAAATACATTCAAGAAATGGTTGGAAAAACTCATCAATTGGAACGGATTGAAAGAGCTGCAAGTCTTGAATCTGAGAGGTTAGAGCCGAGGCGACAAGAAGACCCCAGTCTGCATTATCCAGTCTTTTATTTAGTTTCACTCCCTGGAGACAAGCCAGTTTACCCCCTTTGGTGTGTGTCTCTATTCCACCCAGCTGTAAAACACCAGCTGGAAATAAAATGAAGTTTCAATTGTGCTGCCCCTGCTGAAATAAATCCCAGTCAATTTAGTTCTGAAACACTATACTTATGAAATTAGTGCTCAACACGACTGGTGTGTTAACAGAGGAAGTACCTGGAGTGAGCTGGGCCTCTTCCAGTCTCCACCAGATGTCTGTCAGCAGGTAAATGAGTGAAGGGTTAATGGGCCACTCTCGGACATGTTCAGCACAGTCAGGGCCACTCTCCAGAGGTGCAAGGCTGCGAACGGAGGTCATGTTGATATTGGTCCCTTCAGTTCTGTGTCAGTGACCTATTTTAAGAAGCAAGGCTACCAGGGTAGTTCCAAAGGGACTGAGTTGATTGGAAAGCTGTAGCATAAACTGAGGCAGCCTGGCAACAGGATTTTCCACCATGTTAAAAAAACACAGACAATTCATTTGTAAAATAGGAATAGGTAACATGATCCTCAATGCCCTTTACTGATGGCTCCATTTGTCACTCATAAGTTGCTGGCATATTAGACAGGTTTGTAATGTAGACTGCTGTCCACTGAGGACTAAGTTAAGGCAACAAATGCTTATGGTCTCAGTGGAACAGTATATGCAGTACTGGGTTGTAATTAAGTCAAAGACAAAAGACAAATGACATACTAAAAAATAAAGCTTAGTGTGTGCTGCTTTCTGTAATAGGTTGCACGGTTGGGCATAATATTGCAACCAATCCTCATACCAATTACCATACCTCTCTGAGATTTACATAGCTTACCTACCCTTTACCATGCTTGCGCTATGCTTTATTACACCTTGCTGTGCTTTTACTAGGGTACGCTTTTATAAGGAGAGATACATTACATAAGGAAATGTAGGTGTAAAACAATCTACTGCATATCTGCAAACAGCCACCAGAAGATGAAAAAATACAGCATTTACAGCATTTCATTTTCACTAATTTAAGGACACATGTTATTTCCTGACAGATGTTGCCAACCTCTGGAACAGAGCGCTAAAGCCTAGTAGGATGAGCAGTCTATTTATATTTATCCATTTATTATAAAGATTTGTGAACTAAATCCTTCCTGCAATGTAATATTTGAACACCATGCAAAACAGCATTCAATAACTCCCACTCATCAGCTCCTAAACCTGTCTATTATTGAACTATTCAGAGCCTTGTGTTAACACGAGCAGCATCATTCATCCCTGCATCACGCAGAGATCAAGAGCAAATCCTTTATTTCACATTCGGATCTTGTTGGGTCAGGACTGGAAAAGTGCTTCCTTTGTGATATTTCACCAAAAACCCAATCCACAAAAGAATTACCACCACATTGCTGCAGTTACACTGCCTGATGTTGACTTTGATATGTCACCCTCTAATCTTTAATAGAACATTGACAGTCTGCCCTGGGGGTCAGACATATGCATGGCCAAGAGTGAGAAATAGTTTGCATTCAATTATATCAGAGTTTACACTCTCCTCCGATCTGGCAGACACAGATAAAGGCAAACAGAATCAGGGGAAGATATTATACTGTCATTGTTTTTTTTTTTTTTTTTTTTTTTTTTCCTGTTTTGGCAAATGAATGAAACTCGTGATTAGGTGACTACTGGCCACACTATGATTTCTAGATTTTTTACAAAGGCCTTATATATAGGCAGGTATTGCTAGTTTTAATATACATAGTTCAAAGTGTCACATTTCATAATTTTAAATCCTACAGTGAGTCACTGAAATGAATTTGCAATGCAGTTTTTGATATGATTTTTAATATTAAAGCAATTTGATCCTGTGGATGGTGCTGAGTAAGTCTCAGTGTCCCCATGTACTTCGCAGTGCATAGCTTTGATTTATCTGCTGCCTCTTTTAATTTTCATACAGTAGCAATTTTATTCCTACAAGGTTTACAAAAGAGACTATACCTTGGGCCTAGTTATTCTTTTCTATACAGAAAACATGATATAAATATATAAACAAATATATAAAGTTTATCTGTAAAAAAATATTTAATTCCAATTTTTTTTTTTATATTTAACATTTTTTACATTAGTTTTTTCCCCTATTATGAGCATTTCCATTGATTCCTTTTATCTGTTAATTTGATATTTATTTGTTTATAACACAAAATACAGGGTAGTTTTACAATCAGTTTTAATGTGTTGTGATTATAAACAAAACACTTAAACAATTTGAAAAGTGTTTGTTCTGACCCTGCCCTCTGTATTTTAGGAGCGCGTTACATCTTTCTAATAGAAATAGAACATCCATTCCCAGCAGCTAACAGAAAGACCTAAAGATCACGCATGCTAGCTCTTTGCTCCCTGGTCAATATGAAGTATACCCACAGCACACTACTGCAATCATCTGTTCCTTAGACAGTGTATCGAACTACTTCAGCAATGCAAGTAGACCCTTAAACTGGTTTTAACTTCATGTTTGTAGACAATCAGTTGAATTGCTTTGTGCTAGGTATCAATCACAAGAAAATCAAACTGAGGGATTGTTTCTTTTAATGCGAACAGATTAAGCCATCAAAGAACATAATTGTCGTTAAAAGCATGTCAGATCCTAGATTCCCTTGCAGAAGATATCTTCTCTTCCACCTGTTTCCAAAGTCCAAGCTGCTGGAGATGAAGCACATGCACCCAGGTTTGCTGTGCATTTAAAACAGGAACAGAAACATTGAGATGTAACAAAGATGATGAGTGATGAGTGAACTTTAACACACTTTAATGTATCCGTTGTACGTGACTTGCATACATACGAAAAGGTGGATGGCAAGGCAACTTGGTACATTTCATGATCATTGGTTCTCTATTTGCTGCTGTCCTTGGTGCTGAAGTTCTCATACATACACTAAAGCTGAACAAATTCAGAAATGTAGATATCTATATAAATTTTTTTCATTTTTGTACACTGCAGTTATACCTCCTTTCAAACCTATACCAATATATATTCCTTACCTTTTATTCCTTGTTGCATTATACACCACCTCCTACCTGACAAATGAAACAATTTCTACTAAAATTGATTTATAAAGCCTTTACATTTACCTGGGAAATGTTCCTTAAGGTATTAACATAGCGTAAAGTACACTGAAATCACTTCAATACAGTTTTCCCGCAGGACATTAAACATCTTTTCACTTTGTGGTAGAGGCTCAATCTGAGAGTAAAGTGAGAATCTTTATTCTTTGAAAACAAATCCATTCCTGCCTTTAATATTTAAAAAAAATAAACAAAGGAAGCTGTACTGATCTCCTGTTTCACATTTACAGATTGTAGGTGTTGTGTTGTTAACACAGCATCTCATCACTGAAATGAATAACACACCCTCATGATCTGAGATCCTGACTCCAACCAGCCAAGCCAGAGTGCGGAGAAACCCTGTGCTCCACGACACTGGCACACCAGGCTGCTCCATTGGACACTTCATTAGTGAGAAGCAGCAACACCCTCAGGCAAGGACCTGTTACACTGGATTTCAGTGCCATGGGTGTAAGGTATTAAAGTGCTAGAGAATATTCTAACTTTGTACTGTGGGCATCAGCACATTTCATTTTAAACAGAATTGCGATACTTTGAATGTTTTATTTTTTTATTTTTTATAAATCCACTTGATCATTAATTAACTTGGTGGAGAGAAACTTCTATTTACACAAACTGGAGATTTTCTCTGTAGTCAGTTCAATTTCTTGAATAGCAATCCCCCAGTTGACCCTGTCAGCAACAATAAGTAGCGAGAATGATACACACAACTCAAAGGCGAGGGCACTCTTCTAGGTAAAGATTAGTGAACGAGACAACAAAACAGACGGTACTGAATTAAAATCTAGTATGCAAACAAATTACTGCTACTATGGTTAAAAAAAAAAAAAATTGTTGTTCTGCTTGTGGAAAGAAAGCAGCAAACTATCTTTTTTTTCTGAGCAAACTCTTGCTTCACAGTGAGACATGTCCCCTTCTTCACCCTCACCCTTTTATCTTCCTTTTGTTGAGTGCATATGTTGAGATGGAGGTTTTCCCACCTCTCCCTGCCTTATTGTGGCTCCAAAAGATGATTGCCTTCTGGTGACGCCCTTTCCCCCCTCTCCTGTACCCAAGCTCTGTGCTTAGCACACATCAAAAGGACCTATCATACCCTGATGGTTTAAATCTTTAAACAGGGAGTAACAGCCTGAGTACATCCAGACCCCTCACATCCTATAGTCATGTCACTATGTGTTCCTGCAGCAATTACCAGGGGAAGGGAGGCAGCTGAATGAATCAAGTAGTGAGTGTTGTCTCCCTGGACTCCATGCTGATGCTCTGATCAGGAGTTCAGCAAAATTCTGTTTGAAATGAGAATAGGCTAATTTTCATCAGATTCTTCTCAGAGGAGTCCCAGGTGGCTCAGCATGCCAAGGGTCATCATTAGATAGCTGCCTTCAAAAGATGCAAGGCTTCTGGTGGCAACATTTTCTCTCTTTGTTAAATGTACAAACATTAATGAAGAAATGTACACTGTGTATATATGTGCTTCATGATACAAGACCTTGTGCTGCACACATTTCTTAATTTTTTTAATTGCTGTAGGAAAAAAAGACACCCCTCCCTCGAAACAGGACAGAAAGAAAGAAAGAAAGAAAGCATGATAGAGTCCCCATTTCTGACTTAAAAATTCAGAAGAATTTGAAGATCAAAAGAAAGTACAATAACTCCCAGCTGTTCAAAGGGACTCAAATAAAACAAATCAGATGTGACCAAGAATAGAGAAGATCTCATTAGTAGCTAAACTGGATAATGACAGGTGAAGCAAAGACCCTGTGGAACCGCTATCATTTTCTTTCCTTTTAGCAGACATTTATTTGCTTTTCCGAAACCATTTTTATACTTGATATTGATTATTATGGGATTGAAAAGAGAGAAAGGAGAAGGAGGGGTTGGGTGCTCAGGAATGTATGGACATGTTTTTTTTTTTTCACTAACCGAACAGACAGCCCTTGCTTTTTATAAATATTTTTAGCAGCTCTTTAACAGTATGATTATGCATCTACAATGTAATACGGCAGTGTTTAGCTCTTGGCATTGTGCAGTATATCCAGTGACAAAAAATGCTAAAAGACAAAAGCAGAGTATATATGGGGATGGGTACTGGATAAAGGGAGTTGTTGAAATAGTATAACATCAGATACATTAAAATATAATAACAGAAATTTAGACCCTTATTTCAGGAGTGACGATTAAAGGGATTAAAGATGGTTTAAAATAATGATTAAAAGGACCTTGTTGTATATGCAGTGAATTTGTACGCAGCACACACAACTCTCGCATGGAGTTAAGTGGATTCAAATGTAAAACCCCCAAAAACTAAACATCCAATCTACCATTATACAGACCTTTTATAGATACACACACCGCTAACAACGTATTGTTTTAGTTTCCTTAAGGCAAGACTTGCATCTGTTTCTCCATTGTGGGGTTTGACCTTCACTGAGCTCATTTTCCAGCAGCGGTAACCAGTTTTGTAGTCTTTGTGTGCTTGAAGGAGTCATGAAAAATTCAGGCACTATGCTTCCCTGAGACCAAGCTGGTGGCTTTGCTTTGTTAGAACGGCTGCCTTGTCTTTGCATCACTGAAAAGGTACACACTGTTACCAGCCTAGGCAGTGCTTCCCGAGTGTTCAACACCAATATATCTCGCATAGCTAGGGACTGAATTTAAAAAAAAAAAAAAAAAAAAAAAAAAGTTTTGTTGATTTGTTGTTTGTTTTTTTCTGATCAGGAATTGCACTAGCTTTGAATTGCAGAACTGCAGGAACACGCTCCTATCTCGATAGTATTTGCTTAGTTGATGTTCTACAGATACTCAGTATTACTATATTGATTCCGACAGGCCTGAATAATAGAAGGCTGTTTCTCTGTAAGTTGAATACGGATGCAGGGTTGTATATTTATAATCACACATAATAAATTATTATATATATATAGTATATATATATATAGTATATATTATATATATATATATATATATATATCTATATATATATTCAAGTTCGAAACTTCAGAAGTCTTTCTGTTCTCTCATATATATATTTATATATATATTATATATATATTTCGAGGTCTCAGACATTTTATAATCATTATATTAAAGAAGCTTCAATTAGCAGGACTATTTCAAGATGCACAGATTACATTATAATATATACTGCATAGAAATACACCAATGAACATTAGTAAGATCTAGTAAAAAAATACACACATTATTTTGATATAAATAACAAACACAGATCCTTATAATCAGAAGCAGACTAGGACAATGTAATTATTTATTTTTAAAATCCAAACAGAAATGCGTAGTGGAATGCCGGTGCATTTTTCTCATTTGCAGTTTTTACATCAGGTCTCTTTAATGTGTACACATACCCGCTATCCCTCATCTACCAAGGTCAAGAATTGTTCTCCTTTTTTTGCATGCAGGATCTACAGTTAGGGTGCAGATATCAAAACACAATCCTTGTCTTACCCCTGATGGCACATTTTACTCTAAGTATTATATTAACCTCAGTGATAGCTGTCTGAGGAACCTAAGATGTATAAATCACGTCGCGGACAACATGCATTTCCAACGAGGTGAACAGGAAGCTAACTCCCTCATGAATAATTCCAAAGTTAGTTCCTAATGAACATGGAAATCCCTGGTAGTAAACAATGGCAAAGCAGCTTATTAAATATAAAGGTTGTCGCTCTCTCCATCTCTCTCACCTGCTCTGTGTACTGCAGGCAAATCGCTAAAAATAATAAGGTTTGTGTCGTTAGAGTCAAGTATAATAGTCATTTGAAAGAATCTGTATTAAAGAAGACTGGTTTTACCTTTAGGGCCACAACAGACATATTAGATTTGGTCTCATAACAAAGCAAACAGACAAATGAAAGCTGGGACAATGGCATCTGCTTAATACATAAATTAACAATCTTGTATTCATTTTCTTTTTGTTTTGTTTTTATTTGTTTCACTACTATTGCTTCCATATTCAGAAAGGCCAATTTTGCATAAAATACACAGTATGACATTTTTGTATTTAGCTTAATTTAGTCCTAAAATAATATTTAGTATACTATAAACACATATAGACAGACAATTTAAAGATCTGATTGAAACTGCTACTCCTGACCCACCCCACCCCCCCCCCCCCCCCACCCCACCCCACCCCACATCACATCCCACAAGCCTCATGTATGCATGAACTAACCAAGGACACACATCCCTACCATTCATTTCCAAGCTTTAGAAATTGCCTTTAGATTACAGTTAACAGTACTGCCTCATACGTCGCTGCTTCCCTAAAACCACAATGGTTCTCTTTTCATAACTAAATTTCCCAGTGGGGCAACTAATCAGCCATGAACAGAGCTGCACTGATTCCTGTTTCAAACACATGCATCTGCTCACTAGGGGGCAGTATATGACTTGAATATGTTTAAGAGGCTGTTGCCAGGGCAGTGATAATACACACTGAAAGAGCGTCATCTATAACTAAGAACAGACTGTTAACAGGACTGGTTATGTGTATTTGTGTTGTTGTTCTAGGATTTAAAAACAATATTTCCAGACAGCAGCAACAATTTCCTTGTAAGGTAAGTGATTAAGCATACAAGTTAAACGTTCTAAACAGCCCATAGTGTTACAAACCCAGAGTGCAAGAATGTTGATCATTTGTATAGAACTGTTGTTGGTTCAACAGTAGTTTTAGAAATAACTTTTTAATAATAAAGCTATAGAAAATATACTCTCTTCTCTAACCAAATTTCTGACCAAAGTCTCTTTTTCAGCTTAAAGGTTAAACATGCTTGTACACGCTCACATGTAAAATCAAATCAATGGACAAACGATTTATTGTTTATTGTATTACTGGAGGCGTACATCAAGCTGCCTTATGCACAGTGCTTTTTACAGTAACACTATATTTACTGTATGCAATGAATGCAGGAAGAAGCATTTTTCAGTGAATTTTTGTCTGCAATAACTCCCTTTGGTGTATTCTTTGAGGATGGGCCCATGTCTTCTTTTCTTTCGCTAGTCAACTGTGGGTCCATTTCGGCCTACAGTCAATATATATCCACTCAGCACTGAAACAGATCAAAGTCATTTATTACTATCAATTATCAACACTGGTGAGGATCATAATTCATACAGCACCCTCCAAATCAACAGCCGAGCCAGCACACAAAAACCACACAGTTTACAACCACCTCCGAATAACTCAGCAAAGCTTTGGTGTGGACAGGAATCATTTTCCAAGCAGCTAAGATTTGCAGACCAACCATAAATGTGAATGTTAGCTAAAATTGTTAGGGGAGCTTGTTACAAATTACTGGATTTGGGCATCAAGATTTAGGGAGATTTACATAGATTTAAATCCTGTGCAATGAAAATTTAAAATACAATATTCTCTCAGATGTTCATTTTAAACAGTGGGTTTTACGGAGATATATATATATATATATATATATATATATATATATATATATATATATATATATATATATATATATATATAATCTTGTGATATAACGCTTGCATCCTTTTTAAAATATATAAAATAATCTTTTATTATGGCATCAAGGTTCTTATTGTTAAACCAGCTGAATGCAGCATGACTGCTCTGTAGTTCTGTAAATATTACTTATTATTTTTTAATGCAGCGCTCCTAAGCCAGAGCTCAGATTTCCATTTGGAGGCAGACATTAAAGAGAATCAGAAGTCATCCAAATGGCCTGATAATTAATGTTACCATGCACGCCCAAGACATTAAAATGTTAACAGTGTTAGAATCGTGTGCTTTGGAATACCGAGTGAGGGCTTTATTACAGAGCAATAGACAGGAGATGTCACCCACTCTAATTGAGGATATCATGGTGCCTGCTGCTTTTTCTTATCCACAGTTCAGCTCTCGTTTTAATTTATTCATTCTTTTTCTTATCACTGGAATCTGCTCTCATTATTAGTCTGCCTTGTTCCTCATTTGCATTTCAAGTGCTGGAACTGTGGGGTAATGGCTAGTGTGCATGTTAGAAGAACACTTCAAGGGGTAGCGCTATCAAATGGATGTGCAGGATCACAGCAAGCTCGACATCTGGGTTACTCTATTCCCAGAAGCTCTGCAGTGTCATTAACAGGATTAATCTTAGCCTTAATTTCATAATGATTGCTGTTTTAATGTATGTGAATGAACACAAAGTCTCTTGACTCATTATCACCAATTTGCCCAAGACATATAATCAGACTCTTACGTTCACCAACATTTATTTTTGCTAATACATTTTAAAATGTAGATTAAGCAAATACAGTTTAGTTCCAGCTGAGTGGATATCTAATAAAGCCTTATTTGTGTTTTAACTACTGCATATTTGCAAATTCGTTTTTTTATAAATGGGTTAATTATGTGAAATATTAGCACTGGGGTCATTGCTGCTGGAGGTTCAGTGTTTTTTTAAATAATCAACATTTACATTATGGGCTTCTTAGAGACCACGTTTTCTAATGTTGCAATGCTCCTCCCAGTCTTAGGGTACAGCTACGCCTGTAGATCTAATACAATTCAACTGTTTCACCACCAAGTTTTTTAAACCTGCTCAGGTCCATTTGCCAGACAATGATGTCTTAAAAATGAAGATACAACAATATATAAATAGGAATGTATATATAAAGTGTATGCTGTGTTTGTATCACTGCAAATGGACAAATGTCAAACAATATAATGGGGCAGGGTTTAGGTACATTAGAGAAAAGCAATAGAAAACGACTGTATTCCTAAAGCATTTGTGCAGGGCAATGCACTCATACTTACAGGGCAAGTCTCTCCTTTTTGTTTTCAAGATGCCAAACACTGGCACACTTTTTCAGGCCTGAAAATAGAAAGCCAGTAGAGGGATTGTGTCACTCTACGACCTCAGAGCAGACTGGGAGAGTTTGGTAAAGGATACAAAGTGTCGTTTATTGTGTCACTCTACGACCTCAGAGCGGACTGGGAGAGTTTGGTAAAGGATACAACGTGTTGTTTATTGTATCACTCTCATCTTGGGATTGCAGAAATAGAATATGATAATAGAATATAATATGATAATAGAATATCCAAAAGCAGAAATCAATTCCATGCTTTACATACTAACTTCCATTTTTTGTCACATTATTATTCTATGATTTCCTGTTATTAGTAGTATTAATATTACTGTGAATGCGTTTCTTTATGCAATCACTTTGCAATTTTATTACTTGTACACATGTTTTCACACCTTGAGAGTATGTGACCTAGCCAGGCACATACGCATTTCCATAAGGAAAGGGTGCTACTCACAACTAATTCTCACATGAAGGAGACAAATACCCTACTTAATGCAGTGTGTGTGTGTGTGTGTGTGTGTGTGTGTGTGTGTGTGTGTGTGTATATGTATATATATATATATATATATATATATATATATATATATATATATATATATATATATATATATATATATATATATATATAACAGTAAAAACCTCAACCTTACTTCAAAATTGATTAACAGTCTAGTATAAAGCCTTCTTTAAGTACAGTGAACAGGCTCTGCACGGATGCTATATTGAGAATAGCTAACTGATATCTTCTCAGATATTCAGTGTGGAATCAAAGCCTAACCTTGTTTCTTCTTCCACTTGCACAGTGACACAGCTACCCTCCTTGTACCGTCAGTGTTAATAGCTATCTATCTGCAGTACACAATAGTATTGTGTTCAGAAGAAACGAATATGGCTGCAGTTCCTGACAGCAGTTTAGGAGAACTTATCATGCAGCTGCTAGTGCTGTGCAGTTCTTGATATTTGATTATGCACGGATAAGATGTTTAAACATTTCAAAGAAATGACAGGCAGTTTTGCATGAGACAAAATATTCATTAAAGGTATTGCAAATGCCATCTTGTTAATTGGTTTGCACCTGCATGCAAAGGGGTAGGTATTAAGATTTGTATTTTTTTCTTATTTGAATATTAATTTTTTGCATGTCTTCATAATGCTGGGAAAGACTCCCATACAAACATATCAGAGCAGAGTAAATATTGAATCTGCAACTAAACTGCTGGCTGTACACACACATAGTGGGAGATATAGGGGGATTTCCATTGTGGAGGCTCCTAATTAAATAGCGCTAATCAGGCTTGCTGCTGAGGGTCATTTCCTAAGAGTAATTTGGGATATTAAATTGCATGTTTTTTTTTGTTTGTTCTGCTTTGTGAGCTAAAACTGATCCCTTTTAATATAGCAGCGAATATGCAAATTGATGTTTCATTATATTATGCAATTTATGGCAATCTTCTCTAATTTAGTAAAAGGACGAGAGCTTGACCTTGTCATTCAAACGCTTTTTTTTTTTTTTTTGTGACTTAATGCTATGCTGAACTAATTAAATGGGTGTTCAATGGAAATTTCTCGAAGTGAATGCAGTACATGATTATGTTGTACGTTATACAGTTTACATGTATCGCTGTGGTTGCACACTTTGCTCCCTCAGAGCCTGTAATGACAACCTGCCTACTGCAGCACACTCAGTGCATGTGTCCAACATCTGCGACAAAGCTGCTCCAAACCTTGCCAGGGTGTTTTAGGAGCCCACAAAATGTGTCCCCATTACCAGAATAGGAAAACTGTTAACCCCACTGCAGCTTAATGTACAATGAGCTGCCCTCAGGAACAACGGTCTCAACGCCATTGAATGTCGTATCAGAATAGATCACATGCAGCACTATCTTGGTTTAAAACCCAGAGCTGTCAAATCTTTTTTTTTTGGCTAAAAGAGTCATAATAGATTACCAGGGAGTTGTAATGCATAACATCCATGTTTGAATCACAAAATCATCTATGCTAACTTTTGACTGTACTTGCTTCTACCCAAGTGCCTTCAAATCCATTAAAAATCTTAAATGGGATTCTTCAAGAGAGTAATATTTAACCCCATTCCTTTCCCCCCCCCCCCCCCCCCCCCCCCCCCCCATGAAAAATACAATATAGAATACCAGCTTGGAAGACTCTTTGGAAGAATATTGGGCACTGCAGTGTTTAAAGGCCCCTCCCTTTAGCCCTGAACCCTAACACCACTCCAGCATGACATTAATGGGCACTGAGGAGTGTACGTCTGATTTTTGTAGGACATGGTCTGATCTACCTTGTGGTTTTTAGAGATCAGTTGTAACCTAACTGATAGACAATAATGTAAAGATATTCCAAGGACAACCAGGAAGATGAGTTTTAGTAACGGAAGCCTGTTTTATTTCGATATCATTCATTTTCTATGAAGGAGAAAAAAGAGAAGCACAAAGTCCTCCTCCATTACTTGCATATTCTATGGTGTCTCTGTCCTGGGATCTTGCACAGCACAACCTCTTACATTCCTATCAATGCAGGCTCATTAGAGTGCTCCTTTCTGTTTCATAGGTGACTTTCAAGATCCCACGACCATATGCTGTGGTTCAGTTCATTTTTGAGCTGTGATCAAACAAATCCATGCCCTGTGCTGTATTTTTATATTGTGGTTGACCCACATGTTAAATCAGCTTATTTTCCAGGAAGTAGAGTTTGTAACTGTGATTCCACTACCAGTGAACACACAAACACAAGGAGAACATCTTCACTTAGTCAAACCACAAGGTGGGAAAAGGCCTTACTTAGGTACTGATTTACTAAAATACACTGCAGTATTTTATGCATAATAACCTTTTAATGCACTTGTACTGCACAACTACCATTGGTATATGGCTGTCCTACCACTTAGTATTCCAGTAATGCTGTTTTTGTAATAAGAAAAGCCTTTAATGAGCCATTATAATTTGTTTAAAAAAATGAAGCACAAATATTGTAGCCAAGAGAGATGCATTGAGAATGTGCTTCAGAATGAAGTTGAAGTTCACCACTTGATATTGATCTGTGTTTCCAAAGGACAGGTCAAGTCCTGTATTTGAATGTTGTCTTTAGAAAGTAGTGTTACAAAGAAATACGTTGTGTCCCCAATTGTAGGTTCAAAGGCTTCAGTGAGGATCCTACATTACTGGCAATCAATGCATTTGGATGGGATCTTTTGAAGGACCATATTGACTCTCTTTTAATGATGAGAAATGAAAATTAATGTTTTTCGTTTTCCCTTACACACAGTATGTCAGGTTAAATTGACTTGAAAATGAGACCTTAGCTGCAGATAATAATCTACACTATCAGCTCTCATTGTTCCCTGTTAATGGAGTGACAGCAAGAGAGAATTCAGTGTTGTAGCGTCACAAAAGAGAGGTGAATGGAAATGAGGAAGGTACACATGACCAGACAAGAAGTCAAATTACATGCAAAGAAACAGAGTGAAATGCATAGGATGGGAAGGAGCTGTGAAACGTAAGTAAGCAAGCTACTGTTTCCTTTGAAATACATTAAAATAATACAGTAATAATAAGAATTATTAGTATTATCTATTATGCATTTAGGTATATTTTTTATACATTGGTATAAAGAGTGAATCATGAAAGAACATGTAAAGAAGATAAGCAATGTGCACTATGGGCAGTATTAAATACTGGTATGGTTAGTATGTGTGCCACTGCTTAACATATTATAATATCAATTAGGTTAAAAAAAACAAGCTTTATTAATGGCGAAGGGGTCCCCTATTGATATTTTCCTGGCTTGAGCTGCATGCAGATCATTGCTTTCTTATTTGCTTCCCTGCTTGTTATCCAGCTTTCACTGCCTATTAAAAGCATCCTCAGAGGAAGGCCATTACTCTACATTACATTGTAATGTTCTTGTTAATAATACATAGCTGAAGAGGTGTTTCTTCAGATTATGTGACTGTTCTGCTGGAAATGGGGTTGGAAACAGTGCAGGCTTCAGAATAAAGGGTGGGAACTAACTGGAGGTAAAGAAGCCTTTGTTAAATGTGAAACAGCCATATCAAATGTAAATGTCTCTTTGCTGCAGTCACTAGAAATAAGGAATCATATTAATAGATTTTAAAAGTTGGGGAAGGGCGTATTTGATAACCTTTTGTAAATTTTTTTTGTTATTTCAGAATGTTTAGACTGGAGATGAATACAAAATTAAAATGTAACATCATTCAAGTTATTTTGTAACGCAACAGCTGCGTTGTATGTTTAGAAGGTTAAATTAAAGTGAAATTGGTTTAAATGCACGACGACCTGTTCAAGAGTTATTCATCTTTTATTTAATGGCACCAGGCCTTCATTGTTCTTGAGAATGACACACAGCGCTTTGATGTGAAATGTCTGTTAATGCATTGTAACAAAATGTTCAAAACGAGGAACACGCATATCACACTCACTACAGTAATATTTATTAAAAAAAAATTAAAAAAGAAGAACAACATTGGGTTAAATAGTTCAAATGCTTTTGATTCTTTTGGACTAGTATTGCTCAGGTAAAATGTGTTTACGCTTCTCCCGTTGCCTGTTTTGTAAGCTTACTGTTTAGCAGGTCTCCCCCAAACTGTCTCCTAATAGAAATATTTATAGAAACATCTAAAGAAAAATATTAATCACAGCAGTGTTGTGCACACTTACTTCTCTGAAACACAATGGAATACAGGGTTCCATGCAGGCTCTGTCACCTCAGCCTTAACATCCTTGTCATGAGAAAATGTGCCTACAGACACATTTCAAATACAGTCTGTGCTGCACTTGCCAAACTGCAGAAACCTTGACAGAAACCGAGAACAAACAGAATAAATTAGCATTAGGAAATAACAAAAAATCTGATCAAATGCTTCCTGAAGTCTATTTAAGGAAGCCTTAAGGAAAACATTTAAGAGAAAGGATAAGCAAAGCTATTAGTCTTTTAAAGAACACTGAATGGGTTGTGGGTTGGGGGGAGGGAGGCGCATAGCAGATTATTTTCAGTTCAACCTGTTTTTTCGTGCGATATTGTTGGAGTAGAGATTATTTACTGAACTATCCTTCATTTCTGCAATCTACAAAACTGGAACACACTGGAAAGTGGATTAAAAAAAATAGTGCACACACTTGCAGAGGGTCCCTCAGAGTTATCATGAGATAGATAGACGGACAGACTGACAAACGTCTATCTTTTTAATGAGGACCCTAAACAAGCTATAAAGGTTACAGTACATCTTCACAATGTTTAAGTTGCAATCTTCTGAATAAACATATGGACAACTAGTCACGGGATGCAACGTGCAAAACAAACAAAGTGATAGATTTTCAAAGCAATTTCCAAAAAGAAAAATTCTGCAAGGAAAAAATATCAATTACAAAAAAAAAAAAAAAAAAAAAAACACTTACAGGCTCCTGAGTTACACTTTATTGTTTGAGTTTTCATTTAATTTTAATTGTATTGTGCTCATGGAGTAAAATAATTTTGAGTACGTTGTAGCTTGAATGGTGAAAAGAGAGCAAAGTGTTTTGAGGGATAGTACCATAATGACTAAAAACTATACAAATAAACACAAAACAAAGTTTAACATTTGGGGGGGTTGTATTTGCTCTCCCTGCCAATATTACATCATTATAGAGGAGAAAGGACAACAGGTCAACATGAGGACCAGTCCCTGCTAAAGGGCCATATAAGCAAGGAGAATCTGAAATGGAAGTGCAGCTCACAATTAAAATGAGGGTTCAGCTTATCACACCTTTTATACCAGGACTAAGACCATGAAAAAAAGTTAGTGAGGCCATTAAAAAAACCTTACTGCCGACATTCACATCATTAAAGTGTTGAAAACTTCCTGCCCACTGTAACAGAAGTGTGTGTGTGTGTGTGTGTGTGTGTGTGTGTGTGTGTGTGTGTGACTGAAAACCATGTGCATGGGTTTCTGGCATTTTTCTGCTAGAATGTTTCTTAAATCTAGAAAATAGACAATAAGAAAATAAAAATAAAGGCTGTATCTGAAAGAAGGAAAATTGTGCAAAATTAGATCAAGTAACCTCTACTGTATAATACTAGAAAGTCTCCATCAAGTTTACAGATATCTTTTTTTTTTTTTTTTATCTCAATATTAAAAAGCATTTCAGAAAATTGTCACAAAGTTCTAACAGACATTAAAATCATTAAGGGTGAGTTTTCAAAGAGTTTGAGACTAAAAGATAATGGGAAAGTGCTTTGACTTTAATCTTGTGCTTTTTTAATGGCAATCATGACTGGCATTTTAGTTCAGAGTGGATATATTTCAGTTCTTGGCTGCTGCCTTTGGTCTCCACTGTGAAGAATATTACAGAGATGTTCCCAGCATTCCGATATACTGATGAGCAGTTTTTCATAGGAGGTGATGCATATACCGGACCTTTAAAATGCCTAGCTGAAGTCTTCATGTTCCAGAAACACACTATACTCTTAGATTGGAAATTCTGAATTGCTCTTGTTGGTAACAGAAAATGTTTCTCCTCCGTCACATTTAACTATGTTTACAGCATATGCATAATCTGATAAAAGAACATCTGGACTTTGTGCATAGTTGAAAAGCTAGCATGCATTATACATGATGTCTTGTAAATCTGCCAAACACCCTATTATGCCGCTGTATTCTGCAATCCAAACAAATATGCACAATATTTGAATTTTTTTCCCACACTGATTAACTTGCAGTGGGCGGAAATGAACATCCAATACAGAAATTGACTATTTTCCTTTTCTAACTGTAGAAAAAACATACTGTATGATGCAAGTCTTGATTCTTCAAAACGATGTCACACCTTTCAAATTCTGCAAATCCTAACACTATACAATGTTCAAGGTGTTTGCTGTGGCTTGATGTTTTTCTCATCTTGCCACATTAACAAGTGGACTTAGGTGCTGCCATAATACACTTGTATACAAATGCTGGAGCTATTTTTTAACACTCGCAGGTACATTGGCCACCAGAGAGTGGATGCATTATTTACGTATGTGATTATCAACTTGTCATACATGGGATGTGGGCATTTTATTAGGGACTATAGTTCTTGGAAATTAAAGTAGTCACAAGTTGAAGTTATGCATGAATTGTCATGAGATGGACTGCATATATAAGACCAGGTGCAGTTAGGCACTGAGGCCAGCAGCTGAGGGCAAAATTCTTTATCATGTAATTTACCTTTTCTTTACCAACCGCCAATTACAGTTTAGCTGATGCGGAACTGAATATACAAGCAACATTGTTGCCCCTGTATTCATCAGTATTGATTATAAACACCCTGCTGATATATGGTAGAGTTATTATTTAAATTCAGGACCCCCCCCCCCCCACATATTTCTCCAGCACACTGGGGCTCTGTTCCACTATCCCATTACTCTCTTCTGTAAGGCATTAGAATAAACTGCTATTTGCTTATTTGTCACCTCGCTCACTTGCAGGCTTGTTCTTGTTAATGCAGCTCTTTTAAGCTGGCCTTCGTGTCCACACTTAGTCCTGGGAAGATGAGTTGACTGTGCCCGAGTAGGGGATAGCAGCACTGGCAGAATCAAGATGAAAATGAATGATATTCTCGTCCTCAATGACAGGGCCACAGAGGCTAATAATTACATTAGAAAAGGCCCTCTGCAGGTAGGTGTAAATAGACTAGTCTAAACAAGTGCCAGTATTTTAATAGAAGATGTTGGAGACGATGTCATTACCTGACAAGACTGCCACCTTTCACCTCCAGCCATTGTAATCTGTAATCTCACTAACAGGGAGAGCGAGGAACGTGCTTGCAGGGAATTTGTTGTCTCACGCTCAGAGACAGCTGAGAGCCTCAACAAATGACAGGAAGAAACTTACATTCACAAGGTGCGATTGTCTAAGTGTTTGCCTGCGCCTAATTAGTTCGCCTTTGCTGGTTGGTAGTCCCACAGCCTGGAGTAGATAGACTCTGCAGGCCTCAAGCAAAGAGCTGTGACTACACAGTCATCATTATTTGTTTATTTAACCCCTTCAGTGGCCTTGGTCTTGCTGTGTTATGTTTAGTCAAGGTACAAATTTGGTCGGACAGCATCCTTTGCAACCCAGGTAACCATACACATGTGTTTTTTTTAAACTGTAAAATCTTAATAGGAACAATTACAAATATTGGCCTCTCAATAATAAGTACAACCATTTTGTACACATAAGCATCATGCTTCTTGGGCCCCCTTATTTAACCTACTTTATGTTTTCTTTCTAACAAACTGCAAGATCTACTTCACAGGAGCTAACAGGCCAACCCATCATCTTGACATTTCACAGAGTGAGAAACTGAAAAGCCTATTGGAACAATAGCACCAAAAGCTGCTCCTAAATCCATGGTAACTGTTGGTCTCCATAATGGACTTGTATTGTACAGAAAGTTACTATAGTCTGAAAATTAAGTCACTTTAATGGGAGACATACAGAAGTGTCATTGGTTACGATCCCAGTGTGTCAAAGTTCAAGTCTTCCTTTAGAACACTGCATCTCTCCATCAGAACAGGAGATCATACAACAACAAAGAGTAACGTCAAACCAACCCCTAGATAACTACACCCCAACTTTTGATTCCAAAAATCTAAGGTAAAGCGCTCCTTTGCCAATAGGCCATTCACTGTAACCTGCTAGAAAGGACCTCGGAGTGGTTTGTTTTAATGCTAAACATATTTCAGGAATAGATGTGTGTGTGTGTGTGTGTGTGTGTGTGTGCATTTATGTAACAATCTTTCAAGCCATTTTAAATTGCAGATACAAACTAGTTCCAGAAAAGTGATGGTAAAGTTAAATTGCAGCTGCACTTAGTAGTAGTGCATGCAATTAAAAATGAACCACATGCAATGAGATATTTTGAGATTTGTAGTTCTCTGTATGCAGTCTTTCATTGGCACTAAAT
The DNA here is from genome assembly GCF_017654505.1 of Polyodon spathula. Classification (NCBI taxonomy): domain Eukaryota; kingdom Metazoa; phylum Chordata; class Actinopteri; order Acipenseriformes; family Polyodontidae; genus Polyodon; species Polyodon spathula. The sequence goes on along the minus strand of NC_054551.1, from coordinate 31,713,346 downwards.
TACTCAAAAGTACAATGGCCCTTCACTAAAGATTGCTAGAAATTCGCTGGACAAGCCATTTTGAAGTGACCAAAGTGTTGCTAATAAATCAGGATCTTATTTTTGATATACTGTCAGAAGTCTCAGAGGATAATATTGCTTCCATAGACTTATGTACAAAAGCATCCAGACTTTTTTTTCAGCTGAAGAGACAGAGCTCCTTTGTTCTTGGAAAGTTCCTAGTCCATATTCTTGGTATTTTAAAGCCAGCCAATGCTGCTCTTCAGTCACAATCTGTTGATCTGTGCTCTGCTGGTGAGGTGATAAATGCACCAGTAGATGCATTAAAAAATCTCAGTCAAGATGAAGATTGCTGGAATAAGCACTGTAGTTAGCTGTTAGATGTGCATCCTACAAAGAGACAGAAAACCATGAGTAAGCAGCTAGCTGATTCTGTTGTGTTTTCAACACTAAGCCATTCAGACTCTGCAAGTACTGCTAAGTCTGACTGCAGGCTGATATTAAAGAGACCTGTGTTAAACATTCTAGACAGAGCAGTGTCAGAGATGGAACACAGATTCTCTCAGAAGAATCTGGATTAATGAAGTCTTTGTCTTGCCTTGTAAGCCAATCTAGCACATTTCCTGATGCTACCATTCTAGAGCCTCTACAGGTGATAGCTGCTGTTGACAGAAATGACATGGCCAATAAAATTTTTGTAGCTAAACACTATGTTGCTTAAAAAACTCAACAAAGATGCAGACTGTGCTGTTGTCTGTAAACTTCTGCAAGGATATGCAGATGCATTTCCTTTGCTGCATAAGGAATTGCCTATAAGCCTATATTATTACTGCAACAAAATATTACTACGTTTAAAAGTATGTGTCTAAATGGTGGCCCCTCTAAGAGGTCAACTGCCCCCCCCCCCCCAACCCCACCCTACCCTAAAGGAGCTGGAGCCAGGCCTGATAACCACTGAACTGCAGTGTAACATTCATAAGGAGACCTTTAGCTTCAAGCTGATGATATTGAATTTTTTGCTAATTGTTGCTCCTCTGCAATGTTAACTAGACTCCCCTGCTAATAGCCAGGCTCTTTTAGCAAGACCCTTTATCTGCTACACTCAGAAGGCCTGTTTCTGCAGAGCCCCCTAACACAGCACTAATTTTCCATGTCAAATTAGTGTGATGAAAAACTTCTAATTACTGTTTTGAAGGATCATTTAGAGTATTAGCACTGCTGCTGTGGCCTGTTCCTGTGCTGACACATTTGCATATTAATCTGAAGGGGGGTGGGGGGGGGGGGGGGGGGGTGGATGTCTTGTAACTTATTTACAGCAGCGTGTGTGTGTGTGTCTGTCTATGTGTGTGTCCGTCTGTCTGTCTGTCTCTGTCTATGTGTGTGTGTCTGTCTGTCTGTCTGTCTGTGTGCGTGCACGAGTGGAAGGAGGCAAAGCGTCAATCTTGACAGTAGCTCCCAGAGGCAGGAAGCCACAAGAAGGAAACATGTCTTGAGCACATTAGGACATGGGAAAAAGAAAGCTTTCCCTCTAAGCAGTCAAAAGAGAATAAGCAATAAAAACTGAGACTATTTTCGTCGTGCCCTATTCAAGAAGCACGTCTTGTTAGGGCTCAAAAGGATCTGAATCTTCACACTACATCCTTGTATGATGACTCTTGATCCTATTAAACCTGTGTTAATTGCTTGTTACAGACAAAGAGGTTCACATATTTATATTCTATAAACCATCATTTCTAATGCATGGCAAGGAGGCCTGTATTTTAGCTCACCTTCTTGGAGTATGTCTCAGGCCTTTGAAGTTATGGATGACATCATTATGCGAAGATCCCCCAGACCCCTGGTGTATTACACTACCCAGGAAGGGGGGAACTGTAGTATCTCCTATGGGGGAAAGCACTTCCAGATGCAGTCCTTAAATTAATAGCATGTAAAGTTATGTGCAGGAACCTGGTTCTAAGAATAAAGACACTAATTACTGTTCACTGAAACATACTGTACTTACAGCATTGGGACAAGGTTAGGTTTATTCCACGCAAAAAAACTAACAAACTAAAAACTTAAATAAGAACACACACACACATTTATATATATATATATATATATATATATATATATATATATATATATATATATATATATATATATATATATGTATATATATGTGTATATATGTGTGTATGTGTGTGTGTGTGTGTGTGTGTATGTATATGTATATTTATATATACACTATATATATATATATCTATATATATAATATAATATATATATATATATATATAATATGTATGATAGATATATATCTTAAAACGTAACATGTTGTATCCTTTCAAACCATATCTGAGCAGCAGCTAAGCAGAAAATTCGATGAAACTTTTCCCTGTTGTAGAAAAACCTACTGGATTCCGTTGTTCTGTAAACCACTTAACTATTTTAAACACACACTGAAACTGATCTTTTGCCTTGCAGTACATTGAGCTAAGACAAAGGTGCATGTCTCCTATTAAAGAAAGGGGCTTGTAACCTGGAGTTTGCCAGTTAAAGCCACTGCTAGATGTAAAACTGAGGTCCTATTGCAAGTGACTCTGCAGTTGCTGATTCATAGTTTACCCCTTAGTCTCTGAAAGTCAGTTTGGATAAAAGCTTCTGCTAAATGACTATATATATATATATATATATATATATATATATATATATATATACACACACACACACACACACACACACACACACACACACACACACACACACCACACACACACACATACATACATATATACATGTCTCTACCAGGTTTGCACATCTGGATCGTGCAATATTCGCCCATTGTCAAGCTGAATGGGGATCGTTAGTGGGCAGCAATCTTCAAGTTTTCCCACAGATTCTCAATTGGATTCAAGTCTGGGCTTTGACTAGGCCACTCTGAGACATTCACTTTCTTGTTTTTAAGCCATTCCAGTGTTGCTTTGGCTATGTGCTTGGGGTCATTGTCCTGCTGAAAGATGAATTTTCATTCTAGTCTTAGGTCTTTAGCAGACTTAAGCAGGTTTTCCTCAAGGATTTTCCTGTATTTAGCTCTACCCATTTTGCCCTTTACCCTGACAAGCTTCCCAGTCCCTGCCAATTAAAAGAATCCCCATAGCATGATGCTGCCACCACCATGCTTCACAGTAGGGATGGTGTTACCTGGGTGATGTGCTGTGTTGGGTTTGTGCCAGATATAACACTTTGCATTCAGGCCAGTTTTTGTTTCATCAGACCACAGAACCTTTTGCCACATCTTTTCAGCGTCTCCCAAATGCCTTTTTGCAAATTCCAAGCGGGATTTTACATGGGCTTTTTTCAGAAATGGCTTCCTTTTTGCCACCCTTCCGTACAGATTTGTGGAGTACCTCAGCTGTTGTTGACACATGGACAGTTTCTCCCATCTCAGCCATGCAACACTGTAGGTCTTTCAGAGTTGTCATTGGACTCTTACCCGGCTTCTCAGTTTGGCAGGACGGCCTGCTCTAAGCAGATTCTGGGTGGTGCTGTATACCTTCCACTTCTTAATGATCAACTTGACTGTGCTCCAAGGGATATTCAATGCCTTTGAAATTTTTTTATACCCCTCCCGTGATCTGTGCCTTTCCACAACTTTTTCCCAGAGTTGTTTTGAAAGCTCCTTGGTCTTCATGGAAGTATCTTTGCTTTGAACGCACTACCCAACTCTGTGACCTTACAGAGACAGGTATAATTAATCTGAAATTAATCATTAATCAAAACCACTTTTATTGCACACATTTAACTTATTGTGTGAATTCTGAAGACAATTGGTTGCACCCGAGCTTATTTAGGAGTGTCATAGCAAAGGGGGTGAATACTTATCTAATGAAGACTTTTCAGGTTTTTACTTTTAATTGATTAGTCCCCCCCCCCAATTTTTTCACACATTGAGTAGGTTGTGTAAATGAAAGGAAAAAAAAATCCCATTTAAATGCATCAAGATTTCAGGTTGTAACATAACAAACTGTGAAAACGTCCAAGGGGGGGTGAATACTTGCTGCAGGCACTGTATATATTAGTATTTTCTAGACTCCAGTGCAGAAACATTTCTCCTAAGGCATAAGGTCATGCTATTTTGTTATCTGAGGTTTTCATTCAATATTTTCATTAGAAAAACTGGATTCCTTCTAATACATTAAATTGCTCCAATAGGTCACCCTCGGTTGAATGAAGTGTCAATCACCACCAAAGTGTCCACTCTTGAGGCAACTGAGAAATTCACAAATTGGCTTGTTTGAGCTGAATGAAATTGTCACATGTTAATTGACAGGCTAATCTGTTTGCAGCACACAAAGTTCAATACGTAAAGTTAAGATTTGTTTTTGTTTAATTGAACACTGAAATGCCCCTGCATGTCACTGGGACAGACAGACCGGGCAACTCAGATGCAGAAAGGTGGCACGAGTTCTCGAGTAGCTCAGTTGGTTTTTTTTTTAAGTCACTCCATCAACAGCAAGTATAGACTGGATTTTTAGAGTCACACATTCATCACCTTTATACAAAAGCAGAAGAGCACAACGCTCAAGGAAAACAGCTGATTGGACCACTGGTGTACCAATAGCCCTATAAAAGGTCAAATGCAGCCACCTCCTATAAGGACTATGAGCTATAAATGTCTGCTATGAACCCAGACTGTGGACCCCCACCTGCTCAGTGGCTTTAGTCTGGAGGAGAAGGGCGAGCAATACAGGGCTTCTGATCGATGAGGAGGTAGAAGCAGCTCAGTGGTATAGGGAGGGATTATAACATTACACACATCTGCAGGTACTTCACGGATCCCCTTAGAAGCTGCAATATCCTTATTTGAGGCCTGCATTCTCACTTGATATAAACCCGATTGAGCATGCCTGCTATAGGTGAAAACAGATAAAGTCAACATGCAAACATTGGTTCCATGAGTACTGTTAAATGCAAAGCAAACTCAATAATGTCAGTTTGTGATTTTTTGATTTTCATACAGAAACAAACATGTCACCATTTAATGTTGATCTAGATAAAACAGTCTTTATCCATCACCAAAATATTCGAACAATCAAAGATTATTACCAACAATTATCAAACAGTACACCTTTCACAATGAATAAATATCTTTCCAGCGCCGTCAGCACAATCTTTACCCTGCATTCTTGATTATGCATGGTTTGCCTCATACTGTATAGCCACAGTCGATTGCTTGTCATCCGAAGTCAATGTCAACTCAATACAAGCAGTTTACAGAATATATCATTATAATTTATTCCATGTCAAATTCTGCCCTAGCTCACTTTAAGGTAGCCAAAGTGTTAGCATTATTATAGATCTATTTCAAAAGGATTTGTTTCCACACCACTGATGAGTGCTGATGTCTACCACAAACCTTTGATAGCAATTATGTTTGAGAGGTGAGTGGCTGAAATGGTATGAGCTGCTTTAGATATTGCCCTTTGGAATTCTAGCAATGTTCTTGCTAATGTCTTGTATCATCATTCATAGGCATGTCCAACAAGAACCAAAGTATTTCTAATGCTGCTTGTTAATGCAGTTTGGATCATGTTAACATCATTTCAAATATTCAGGAAAAGTGAGCAGTCTAATTTATTTCCAACAAAGGAGTCCAGACAGGCTATTAACTAACGGAATCTGTGAGGGAACATCTGTTCCAGTCATGCTGCTGCTTTTTGAATTAGCTCTCCAAATCCAAGCAAGTCATCTTCTCCCTCTAGTGCAAAGGCATGTTTTGGTAAAGTACAACTTCTTCCCTGGTTGCTATTGTAATTCAACAAAGCTTATGACTTTCCTACCTTCAGAGAACAGATTCAACAATGAAGCAGGTGAGGAGATTCAACTTATGTTGTAAACAGCTGGCAGTGCTCATTGGAAAGTGCTTGTGGTAGTTCATATTTTAAATGCAAATATTGTTGCTCAGGGAACAGGGTATTACTGCAATATTTAACCTTTAGAATAACCCAAAGGATTTGATAACTTCTTAGAGGCATTCACTGGTCTTTGAACTCTCTCCCTGAACAGTTGACAAGCTGAAAGTTAAGCAGCAATTCCATTGTAAAAGTGTCTCAGAATTACAGTATACATACTATGTAACAAAGGTACAGTATGTACAGTTGAACTTACAGTAATGTTTATGTTTATGTCCTGCCACAACAGAAGATAAAGGAACAATGATAAGGTCTCATTGGTTTATTGGCAGGGGGTGTGGCCTTAAACCTGCCTTATGTTCGAGTCAAAAATCTTTTTATTGTCAAACAAAGCTGCTCCTTTCTATAGACTTTCTGAGCCAGAGGGCATTCTGGAATTCCCTACCGGAATCAATTGGTTGAATTACTGATTTCTAAACTATACATGATGTTTGGTGGCTCTCACAGTGCAAATAACTTGGGAAGCCCAGTAAAGAGGAAGTAAAAGTCTGAGCTTGGGGAAGTTTGGAATACTCCTTCCCAAGTTCACCCTGCCGTGTTGCGTTCTACTGAAACTTGAAAAGACTAATTTAGGAAACATGAAACAATAAAACAGCAGTGTTTCTGTGTGTTGTCACATACTTCTTAGAAATACAGCTCTTCCATCTGAAAGCATAAGCAGGGTGAGTCAGATATGCTACAGTCCTGGAAACGCATGAAAGAATCCAGTATTGAACGTAGTCCGATACACACAAGAATACACTGGCTGTCAACTTCAACTGCATAAAAAAGGCCACTTAGAGTCACTTTATCATGTCCTTTTTGTGTTCTTGCTAGATGACAAAGTCAGTTATAATCAACCTCGGATATGCACTGAATTCTTACTCATGGCACGCTGATGGAATTGCAGTAAGTGCTATATGAACTTTTAACCACTGAGACACAGGTGACATTATATTCGATATCCACGTTCCCATGCTGTATATTGAAAAGATTGACCTGTTGATGTTACCAAGGTATAGCACCAATGGGTACCTCTATTTAAGCAAGTGCTTTTCTGAGACAGTGCATTTAGAATCACTTTCACTGGGGAAGATTCAAAGAGAAAATGACATGAACATGATCATTGTCTATGGTGGACTTTATCACAGAATAAGTGGCCGCAGAGAAAGAAAAAACTAATAATTTCACTATGTGGCAGTGGCTGTGAAGTAAATTTGTCCCACTGCTCTGATCCTACATCCTGTCACATTAATGTTTCAGAGCACTCAATATAAATATTAAAACTAATAGCTTCACTATTCGCCTATTACTCCATCATACCCTGAAATCATCATAAAACATTCAGCGCCTTTTAGAAAATTTACACACTTGAATTTGATGGCAGGGAAGAGAGGCTGACAGAGCCTGGCTTGCAAGCTTCAATAATAGTGGGGAGCTGTTTATGGAACATGCTTTATTTATTCATTGTCTCAAAGTAAAGGGTTCAATTTGGATGAAGGGAAAAAAAATCAAAGTATAGCTATCATGGGAGAAAGCTGAAACATAACTCTTCCCACATGGTTGGTGGAAAAAAAAAAAAAGCATGAAAAAAAATTTCAGTCCAAGGTCAATCAATCTCAGGACTTTGGGTAAGTAAACAGCTAATGGATTGTAAAGGCACATACCAGCGTTATGAATTTTTTAGGAGCCCCTCTTCAGCCAAAACCCCTATAAGTCAATGATGACTTGTTGGGCAGATCAATTATGCAAACATTTAATGACAGATAATGAACAGGTCTCCAGAGCCTGCCACTCTCTTCTATAAAGTGGTTTATAATGTATCATGATACTAGAAATGACTCATTTTTACAACCTTAATATATTAGTTTTGTAAATATCTGCGAGTATTGTACTAACTATACACACTTGGCTTTACATGTTGCAACGAGCAAAATTAACAGGAAATTGGAAAAAAAGAACAACAAAAACACACTTGCAGTGAGCAGAGGGTACTGTAGTTATTTTGCCTAATTTTGATAGCTCTTGTTGGAATAGTGCTGGACAATATTATTTTTCAATTAAAAAAAAAATTATAAGGCATTTTTATTTTTTGCCAAATGCCATTTACCTTTACTCAAGTGAATTTCTACAGTAAAAAGCCAGTTAGTTCATAGATCTGATTCCCCAGAATTCTATTGCGTTTTTTTTTTTTTTTTTTTTTGCAGTTGTAAACTAATGCATAGGCCTACTACTACTACTACTACTACTAATAATAATAATAATAATAATAATAATAATAATAATAATAATAATAATAATAATATGTTTTAAGATGTAGGCATCCAATGCTATTCTGCTCCATAAACTAAATGAGTTTAAATCAGCATCCTTTCAGATTTACCAGTGTCATGATTTACACATTACGGATTACTGAAAAATACTTTCCTTATGCTTCCAAAATTCGGAAGAGTAGGGTATTCAAAAGGGTATTGCTGAATCAAGTTTATTTTCAGTGAACGGAAGACGAAACAATGATTTAATAGTCAAAGCCAGTCATTTGGGGTCTCATCAGCCCTATATGAAACCTATTAATATTTTTTGTTTTTTTGGTCTTCATATTGATAGCAACAGAACTGTATACCTAATCCTTCAGGCAGCATGCTGCATTTGATATGCAAAGCTTACAGGTGCAGAAAGATAGCCAGGATGACCAAACTGGCACCAGTATACTTTCTATAGAGAATCATTCTCAGGCCAAATGATAAGTCGCAGAGCAAACAGGGCAACTGAAATGTTAAAGCTGAAGAAAGTGTAGAGCTGTGAGCATTGAAACAATTAATTGACTGCACAGAAAACCCTAAGCATGACTGATATGCAGTTTGGGCGTTTGTACAGGTAAGAATTTGCGCTGCACTGAGCATAGATAAGGGAACTGACCCAGAGTTGGGCCAAAATGTTTGCTAGCTGTTGTGTTTTAAAAAATCTTCCCTAACTGGTCATGGCAGCGGAAAATATCCTGCTGTTAAACACATCTGCAATCCACTGCTCTCCCAATCCACCTACAAACATCCTGACCTTTAAAGAAATGATGGAGAAGCTGTCGATTTGTATTTTTTCTGTGGCATTGAAGCCTATTTTAGGCTTGGAGGCAAGAGCAGCCCCTTTTGCTCCCTATTTCACATCACTTTTAAGCCTCGTTCTGGCCACAGTGAACCCTTCAGCACTTCGCTCTGTGTAAGCGCTCAAGTCAAGATCAGTGATTTGTGGTTTGCAGATGACATGTGCTTTTCTTAGCTGATGGCTGTAAAACCGGTTTGCAAACCTAAGGCACTAAACTGCGGGGGAAGCGCTTGAACCTCAGTTACCACAAGAAATTGTCCTTCTCTTGCAAATGGATAGCTGTATTCTCATTATTTTGATTGACAGAAATTTAAATGTTAATCACTGTATATGGCTGGAAATTGCAGAGTGCAGCAAGTTTGTGTTTTAATGAAGTTAAAGGTGTTTTGAGAGAGAAAATGATACATGATTTGAAATGCAACCACTATTCTAATACTCTGGCAGAGACTTGCTGTGAAACAGATATGAATTCACATTTTTCCATGGTAAAGCAGAATGATTGCTCCATGTGTATAATACAAATGTATTTATCACACTTGTAACATAATGTTGCAGAATCAAAAATACAAGAAAATATAATATATAGCTACTTATATGCATATGAAAATTACTAGGCTATTCCATAGGTCTGCCAGCAAGACTGAAAATCCCAGACATTTACAATTAATATTTTTATAATGTAACATGCATAACATTAAAGTGGCAAAATTAGCTGATATTTTGCATATCATGGTTACTTAATGTTCCACCCTTGTTTATGAAACACCAAATGCTGTGTACTAAGGGTATCAATACAGTAATTAAGTAGCAAAAGTAATAATCAGGTGTTAACTAGGAAACCCTTTAACACGTAATCCAGCTATACCACCTCAAACAACTTTTGTGTTGGCATCTGATTGAGCCACGCATCAATAGTAATGTAGTCAAAAGAATAGCATGATCGTCTCAGTATTGCTTCATAACCTTTTGTACTTTAAACTAGGTTGTCTGCATACAGGGACAACCCATTTCCAGGAAACAACAGATTTATTGCAATTATTTGTCCACTGAATTATTAAACGAAGCAATTTTACAGTGTTTTACAAGGCTTTGTCTGCTGACCCCAGTGTTGAGGGTTTCAATATTGGTGTAAAAAGCACAACACTTAGCAATTATTTTCAGTGACAGTATTAAAAAAAAAAAAAAAAAAAAAAAGCAGCCTTATGTTTTAGTGGTGTACTAACAAGCTTTGACTGGATTTCTTCCCACAAATGAGTCTGAAATCACTGGCTTTAGTGCTCTTTTCTAAAGAGGCACTGGAATAATGCATGCCTCATATATTAGTATAAAACAAGAAGATGCAACCTCATTTAAAATCTAATTCAAACATGCAATATTAAGCACCTACTAACCCATAATTAAAAATAGTAACAGCATCATCGCTTAAAAAACAGAGGGCAAAGCAGATATTTAACAATAATGCTCTGATAATGCTCTTCTGTTCTTTGCTTTTGTTGTTCGTGGTTTTGTTTTTGAAATGACAGAAATGTATATTTTCCAGTCTAATACAGTACTTCCTGTGCTGAAAGTCATTGTTATGCCTACCAGAATTCTTCAGTGTTAAATAATAGTGTGCTGCAGGAACTTATGTCTCCCCCATGCAAAACCTTTGTATGCAATTCAAATTAAACACAGCCTGTTGACAGGATTTCTCAAAGTATTTTTAGCCTCAAATCCCAAATGGTAGCTCCATTATTACTTTGCTTTCCTCACAGTATTGAGATCTGTAAACTGGATGCTTTCCATCTCTCAACACCATGGTCTTGGCATGGCGTGTGGTGGCACTGGGCACTTATATGTACTGTCCTTCAGATGTGATGCTTAACACAGGACCCTGAAACCTTTATAAAAGTATTATTACTGTTTCTCCAGGCACACAGTGAGCTCAAAAGCAGACATCTGCAGGGCTGGCCTTCATCCTCCAGAGGGCGGCAGCTCACTGATATCCGGTCTCGAGTTCCTGGGTGCAAGAGGAAGCTGGCTTGGTCGTGGGATCGGAAGACACCCACTGAACCTTCCATTCTCTTGAGCTATATAGGTAATTGCTGCGGTGAGGAGAAAACAAGATTGGGCATTTCAAACTGGGCAGGGAATCGGGAGTAAAATAATTTGGCACACTAAATTATAAAAAAGACAGTATGGTTTAATGTTGATGATCTAAAAAACAATGGATGTTAATTCTGCTGCCTTACAACTCTATATTCATCCAGCTGGTGTTTCCCCCTCAGGGTGATTTATTGACCTGCTTGTTAACAATGCTAAACAAAATGAAAATACAGTGAAATGTGGTCAGCAAATTAGTAGGATTCTAGGCTTTATGGTGACGACGTTTGGGTAGGCCACTGCTCATATCGATAAAAAACGAATTAATGGATAGTTTAATAGTTTCTGTGCTTTGGCACTCAGGGGAATCGAGGTGTAGATTCCAGTTGCCTGGTGGAAGCATAGTCTATTTAATCTCCTGTAGTGGGTGACAATTATGTTATAAAATGTCTGTTCTTCTGTGTCTATGGTAAGTAATGCATGTAGGGACAAGCAGATGTCACAAGGTCTCGAGATTATATCTGAGATGTGTCACAGCAGATCACTGATCGAAAATACCGGACGAGAAAACATTATTTTCAGGTGTGAAAAGCGTCGCCTTCACCAGATATATTTTCATGTACCCCCCACCAGCCCAAGACATCTAAAGCATATTTACTTACAGCATTCATTATGTCTGGATCTAGTATTTAGCTGGAAGGATTGAGTGTTTCTTCTATCGTGATTGAAAAAAGCACGTATTTTCATTACTCTATTTTAAGAACACAGACTTTGGTCATTTTAGCACATTGCACTGAAACCCTGACATGCTCTAATATCTGTATCTCCATCCATAACTGTCCCCAACACTGTCATGCAAGATAAATGTAGTGCAATGCCAATTGATTGCATCTTAATTTGTATTATGCTGGGCAGTGGCACCGTGCATAATATGTTTAATCGTTTATTTCTGTCACTTGGTTCTCCTGTCGGTATCTTTTTCTTGTGGGCCATTACTTAGAATTTCTTAGTTTTTTGTTCATGGCCGGTTGGCTACCGCTTGTGTACAAGAAAATTTGTGTAAATTTCTTTTTTGTATTTCTGTCTTTAAAAATGTGTAAAACACCAAGAAGGGTTTTTTTTTGTGTGTGTGATTTAAAGCATGGCTGTATTTAGGGCCCTCACCATGTGGAATTGCATACACCCCACTGTTAACATCAACTTAATAAAATCTAAATATCAGAGTAATTATAATAAGAACAACTCTGTTTGCAAACATCACAAAAAGGCTGGAGACTTTAGATGTTCATGGGTTTGGGCTCAGATATCAGTTGCTTTCCACAGCTTAGCTAAAACCTTAAACCTACAGATTGGTAAAACAAAAACTATATCAACCTGTCCAGAACAGCTTGATCAAATATTCAGTTAAGTAAATGTAAAGATAGTCATTAAAAAGTCACCTGTTTGGGCACTTCCACAAAATATCTCCTTGCTGTGTTTTTAATTGTGCTATTTTGCTATCTGACTGAATTAGTGAAGGGCCTGTATACTGTCAACACGAGCATGGTTTCTGTGTATTTATCTTGCAGCTAGTAGAGAGGCTACTCATTTTAATGGTACATTGAGTAACTGAGTAAACTGATAATATACAGGGTCCACTGGCAGTCTTAATTATTGACAGAGCCTGGAAATGTAAACCAGGCACTTTCCACATAGAGACTCAGCCTATACATCCATAAAGCCACCAAGATATTTCAAATGTGTCCCATATAAGGTACTTCTCACCTAAATGCATCTTGATTTGCATAGGTTCTTACTCTAAAGTCCTTTCTAACAGCAAGCATGAAAAAAAACAAAACCAAAAAAGAAAAAACACTAACTTGCCTTTCGCGTGTTACATAAAGTCAATGTACTGTATTACTAAACAGACAAACTTCTTCTAAAACAATGTTATTTTGGGATGGTGCAATAGAACACCGAGTTGGTGTAGGAAAATTCAATCTGTTGATTAATCTTCCACGGTGGACTCTTTACAGGCTGTATCATTTCCACTTCACCGCATTGATGGTGGAAAAGCTTTTTTTTCATGGTTTATTTAGCAGAAAGTCATTTCGATTAGCAGGAGGAGTAATAATTTACAGCTGTTTGCAATTACTGCATCTGTTCTGTCAGCAGTTCCAGCTATCGGAGACGGTATTGACAGAAGCATGATGGGACAGGGTCTTGGGGACAAACTCTACAGGTTTAAAGGTGAACATTGAGAACAAAGTAAACAGAACAGAACCGCCTGCGCCTCAAAGGAGTTTAGTTTTTTGGTTTTTGATATACTGTATGAAATTAGTGTTTTTGGTTATTTTCCAGAATGCTTGAGCGTTTGTTTTTTTTTTTTTTTTTTTTTTTCCAAAACATGTATAGTATTAAGTTAACAGTACTTGCACACTTAAATTGTACATTCTTTCCTTTGCGGTTTTCCACAATGAAATCCCTCTGGTCATGGGTACATTCATCTGGGGTTTTTGTGTGGAGGCATTTTTGTACATTTCATCACAATTCTGTTTTAAATCCTCCATATCTTAACTGTAATACAGTTTTAAATCCCGCTAACAAGCTTCCATTCTGATTGGAATCTGGTTTTAAATCTCGCAAACTGAGTCTCCAATAGAAATGTAGAAATGTGCTGTCACTCGGTAGTTGGGGCGGGTTTAAAGTACTCAGAATCAATCAATGATAGATGCAAATGATGAAGGCGGGACATTGCCCAGCAGCACTGGGAAATGTATTTATTATTATTTTTGTAGTAGGTTTTATTTTTTAATAGAAAAAGGGTAAAGTTAACATGAATTGATTAACCATTTCCACAGTTTTTCCAGTGTTTATTTTATTGGTTTTTCCTATATCAGTTTTATTGGATATATAATTTTTTTTTTATTTTTCATTTATTATATATATATATATATATATATATATATATATATATATATATATATATATATATATATATATATATATATATATATTATTTATTTATTTTTCCTTTTTAAAAGTTGAGGAGGCTCCGCCTCCCTTGCTCCTCCAAAGAGCCTCCACTGTGATTGACCGTGCAGGTTCAAGAGAAAATTATATAGCAGGTATTGCCCACTGCAGAGGTATCATTTCTGTTATGCACTGAAAACGTTTATGTACAGGTAATGTCATTTTTAATATATTATTATTATGTACAGTAAAGGTTTCAACATCCAAATTTAACAGGCCCCAACGGAATAATTAATACTGTACTCAGGTTCTGATTGTGAGCTTGCATTACGTGTAAGTGAATGTTGTTTGGCAAACACTTATTACAACACACAGCAATGTCATACGCTAACAGTTCATACAAAAATGTATGCATATAAAATGTACAGACCACATGTTGTTTTTGCATGCCTTTGTTGTTCCCAATGTCAGACAAAGACGTGGTCAACCATCGACCTGCTGAGCAGCGCTTGAGTGCACACAGACTCTGTATAAGCTGCTCCTAGTTGTTGCTCGTGTTGCATTTTGTTGGAGTCGGGTGAAGTGAACAGTTTGATTTCAGGCAGGTCTAATATGAGCACATGCCTGTCAAAGTGTCACACGTCAAAAGGTGGGTTAGAAAAACAATGACACTTTCTCATGTTATAGTATCTACTAGAAAATGATGATTAAAATCTTACTTCTGCATTCACAGTATATATAAAGGACAGAGCCACACAGAATTAATGAGCTCCTATACAGTTATTAATATACATACAGCTTTTGCATTACTTATCCCTCCCGTCCAGGCCAATATCAAAGTGAAGTGCTTGTAATTTAAAAGTAATCGGTATGAATTTCCTATTTTAAAAAATACATTCACTATGTATAATCTCTTTTTTTATCTTAAGATCTAACCCTGCTCTTAAATGAGTGATAACCAAGGCTTTCAGTTCTATTTTCTTAGATCCTATTTGCATTACCTATATTACTGGTTTGCATTAACTTTATTACTGGGCTCTCTTTTTCTTGTGCTCATGATCTTTCCATTTTTTTTTTAAAAAAGGCATATGTGCAGATTTTACAACTTCTAAACTAAATGATTAAGCAGTGGTGTTCCAGTTTCTCATTACTTTAGGCTGCAGGGAAGTATAACTGTTACTCCAACAGTGTAGCAGAAATTTGGTGATGTGAAAAGCACAGAAAGTCACAGTGTACCAGGAAGCAACAGTTTACAGTGTAACAAGACCATTTTTAATGAACCCTTTTTAGAAAACGTAATTATGCACTACATTTGAAGCTTTTCTAATCTAGATTAAATAGCTATTGATAAACTTTTATTAAATCTTTGTAAATTAAGTCTGCAGTTTATTCAAAGAGCTTCAAAACTCTTTAAAGGGACACAAACCAAGGTCTTTAAAAAGTTCAGCCCTCTTACTATATTTGCTGTTGATGGTTTAGTTTTTTAGACTCTGTTCTAGTCCATTTGTCTTGCGCCACACTTTAGATTCACTCCCTATGCAACAGGTACTAGAACTTAATTATTCTACTGTGTCAAACTGCTGCAGAAAAGCTGTCCTGATCCAAACACGTTTGAACGCTCCATTTCTGAAGTGAGGTGGTTTGAAAATGTACCACTAGGGGTGTGCAGCTGCAAATGATGTCCCCTCTGAAACTTGGACTTTGTTTGGACATTTTACATTTTAGACTGAACATAGTACTCTGGGGTAGCCCATTCAAATCTGCTATCTTTATCAAATTATTTGTTTTTGGCACACGTATGGCCAAACAACAACAACAACAACAACAAATGTTTACAGGTAGACAAGGGACATTTTTGGCTGGAACAGTTAGTAACCATGGTAAGTAATGATCTAAACACAAACAAGAATAGAGAATGATAACATAACAGGATATTAAAAAGACAAGAAATTAAATGTTCTCCAACGTTACACTCTCTGCACTGGCACCCAATTCAAAACTTGTACTCGACTATCGCTATCTTGACCATTCTACACCCTCCTATCTCCAGACTATCATTTCTCCCTACACCCCCTCTTGTCCCATCCACTCCTCCAACACCAGCAGACTAGCTGTACCCCGCCTCCGCTCCCCCACCTCCAGAGCCTGCTTCTTCTCCACCCTTGCCCCTCAGTGGTGGAACAACCTACCCACTGATATCAGGACTGCTCAGTCCCTGACAACCTTCTGGTGCCTCCTCAAGACACAGCTGTTCAGACAGCATCTGTACATGACAACTCTCGACCGTGCTGGAACTTGCATCAGTTTGTACTTGCACTGAACTGCTCCATACCTTGCTGCATTCAACTACTGCTCCAACCTATAATTACTTACTGTATCTTGTATTTGATTTTAGTCTTTTATAGGTATCTGTACTCACAATTTCTGTAATTGCTCTTATCTGAAATCGTTGTTATCCATTTATCGTACTTACTATGTGCTCTTACTGGACTTTACTTATATAACCAAATAGTTACTGTAAGGTTTAACTGCACTTAGTCAAATTCATTTACGTTACAGTATGTTTTATTTTGCTGTAACTTATCTGTAATACGATATTCTGTAAAGTGATATTTTATAATGTGATAATTTGTAACAAGTGCAAGTCGCCCTGGATAAGGGCATGTGCTAATAAATAAATAAATAAATAAATAATATATGGTTATCACCTAATTGTACTGTAGGACATTTCAAACAGTCTTTAATAAAGAGGATCATATCTTTTTTTTTTTTGTTTTGTTTAAATGTACTGTTAATATTCTACTAAAAAATATCAAATAAATAAAATTGGCACACAACCAAGCGTAAGGCTGCCTCACAGTGACTGACAGTAGATTTGCACTCTTTTTTTTTCAATATTTGTCTTTCTTTGGATCGATAAATGTACTCCTAGCTGCCATTTAAGAGGCTTGTTCAGATGTATAAGCCTGCTCAACATTGATTCCTCTCCAGTCAAAATATCAATAGGTTTGTATAGATCTACACCTTAAAGTAACTTATTCATTGATCAAGACAGTTGCTCAAGAGTGAGCAGGTGGGTTTTCACAATGTGCCACAACAATTTGAAACACTGGTTAGTGCTCGGCTAGAAATGTTAAGACAGGCAATTCATGGCCAGTACATCACCTGTCACATGCAGGCAACAGCTTTTCAAAACACATAATCTCTGACCCGTTGTCACCTTGATCTCTGGAAAACACCTTCCTCCAAATGCAAGACTTAACACCTTTATGGCACTTTCATTTCTCCACTTGGGATCTCCTAGGATGAAAGTAATTTATACCTGGTATTTAGGAATCAAAGTCAAATAACTGGTTAGAAGAGTTCAATTTAACAGTTTTAAAATACGCTGCACAAATCCAAGACTTCGCATGCGAAAGCCACTGGAAGTGAGCACAGCAGCTTTGTCTTATTCATATGCAATCTTATATATTTTGCATCAGTGTAAATTAAATTCCTATTAGGTGAGGCTGATTAAAAGCCATTTTTTTATTGTCTGGCGCTTATGCGTAGAAGGAAATCAGAATGACTTCTCTACATCTAAAGGTACAGTACAGTGTAATAAAACATTTATGTCACATGAAAACAACTGCAGAACTGTGTCTCATATATGTTTTTATACCAATTAACATTTTGAATATTTATAAGGCTATGAAAGCATTGTATTGTAACAAGGGCTTTCTCCTATTCAATAAACAATATTCAGCACTGAACCATTACTCTGGGGCACATCAACTGAGGCAAAGACTCCAGAACCTTGTCTTCAGAGCCACTTCACTTCTTTCCAAACTGGGACAGTGTTGGGTAACTCCTCTTACTATGGCACTGTATTATGCATTTATTTATTTTTAATTCTATATTTTATTGGGATAGTTAAAAGTTTATTAATTAACCAGTCTCCCCAACAGCTAACACAACCCTTCCCTGCCTGTCACTGTTCTACATCTAGCTCCTCTCATCCACCTGCAACAAACATGATACAACTCCAGACCCTCTGCTTCTCTCTTTCTATGGCAGCCAACCATCAGCTCCATCTACATCTTTTCACTTGGGACCCAGCATGAAGGGGATCGGAATTGGTTTTCTTTACTTTTTTTGCCAATCAACATTCTTTTCAAGGGAAGAATAATCTTTCTGTGTTGCCTTAAGGAGCAGGGCATCTGCATTTCATCTCAGCTTCAAAGAAAGGCTATGGGACCAACCACCTCATTTTAAGCCTGGTGTAAATAAGTAGGAAGTATATCTACTGTTTGTGAATCAGCTCCTGAGTACACATTTTAGAGGTCTGGGCTTAGCCAAACCCTAGTGGAGACTGAGGATTTGCCCTTCCAATCCAAAAGCTTTTACACTGCTAATCCCTTTAGCTGGTATAAATAGCAAGGTGGATCTAATATATTTTGCAAAAATCACCTTGAACTTTGAACATATTCTCATCTTTGGTGTTTAGCAGCCAGCCTTCTTGTTACTGATGAGCTGAACCTGCAAGAAGGTTCAAGTAGTCCACTGTTGCTATTCTAGTACAGTTGCAGCATCTTCTTTTAAATGGAGCACAAGGTTTGGCAAAGAGTCTTTTGGGTTAATCTCATTGTTCCTTAAGTGAACAAAATGATTTTATACACTGGCTATCCTCACATTATCAATAAGATACATTTAAATGCTAATGAAAAGAGTAGGCCATGACACACTGTAATTGGTTCCCTTCTAATTTATAATCTTATCCAATTAGACCATGCACTGCACTTGGTGTAGTTATTAAAATGGAACTTACTGAATCACATTTGAACAGGTCAACTAGAATATGATCAAAACAGTAATATAAGTACATGATAGAAAGCAAGAAAGTCAGTAGGAAACCATGCCAAAAAACACACACCAAAAAAAAAAAAAAAAAATGTTATGAAATAGGTTCTTAAAGGTTAAAGAAATTACTGCTTAAGTGATTCTACTCTGGCCCATTGTAGGGTAATTGCCAATGTATTGCATGGGCATTTTGACCAAAGTGGAAAATCAGACTCTGTATTTTCTCTCTAATATAACATTCCTGTCTTGTATTCTACCCAATTAAAACTGGTTCAGTACCATCAGCCAATCAGCTTCCAGCTCTAGCTCTAGAGGGCTTCTATCAGACAGTAGATGCCTGCTGCTACTTCACAGAATCAAATTTAAAATAAATATGGCAAAGTAGCAGCTTTTTCATTGTGACTCGCTGTAATGAAAGCTCAGTTCACATTTATTAAACAGAACATACAAAACAAAGACACAATTGGTCCAAATGTATTTTATTATCCCCCAAAATCAACCAATTCATGCTTTGCAACTACAAAACAACCAGTCCTGTAATTGCCACTGCTGCACCAGCCAACCATCAGCCTGCTAGCTTAACTGGAGCTCTTTCAACGTCAACAAACTGATACTGGTACTGTCCAGATAAACCGTAAACAATTCTGACAAGTAAAAAGTTATTTGGGTAATAAAGTTCTTTGTTTTTGTATGTTACCCTTTATAAACCTCTCAGCAGAAGGGTACACGACGAATCACTGCAAATCAATCTAGCTTTGAAAGTGCTGTTTTACTGAAAACAATAAAAAGTAGTTTTCTACGAGTGACAGTGCCCTCTCAATAAAGGCTACCTCATGGCAGTTGACCTTGACTTTAGTTAGCACCCTTGTTTTTGGCCCATTGCAGTCAACTAGCCCACAGGAGAGCCTTTATCAAGAGGGCACTATCACTACTACAGTATACAGAGTAGTACATCCAGAGTATAGTGTTTGTATTTGCGTTACATTTTTAGACTTGCTGTGACTTTTTGTTGTACGCATTTATATTTTTTTGAAAGTGAAATGTAGTGTTGTTACACAATACTGACCATACTGTATTTATTCAACAGCTTCCACAATTTCTTATACTTTATTAGCAGAACAGAAAGAGAAAGGCAGTTCTCCCAGGGACCTGGCAAGGGCTTTGTATTGAAACAGATGGCGTGGATATTGTTGACATTTAACCATTTCTATTTAAGAAATTGTTGTGACAAGACAGGGAGTCAGAGAGCTCCCTCCCCCAGAAATAACAGCTGTTGACAATTTTTAAAGAGAGAAAAAAAAAAAAAAATAAGGGCAACTGATGGTTGTGGGATACTTAGCAGAGCTCTGGGTGTAGCTTGTGTTTTAGGGTTTCCCCTAAAAAAAATAATCAGTATGGGATTTGGTGATACTTATTATTATCAAAATAGGAAAATCAGTAATCTTACCTGGGATCTTTAGGGGTTTCTGTACAAAGTATTCTCTCAATCGTTCTCCTGGCTCTTATTCTGTAAAACCAAAGTTAGGATTTAATGTAAGGAACAAATTATCAGTACAGTATTATTTTTTTTTCCCCTTCATGTCTTGATGCATACAAAATCAAATTCAAAGATAAGACATGAGTGAACCTTTTCAAATTTCTATTGAATAAATATGGATTAAAGTTCAATTAACCAAGTAAAAACACAAACTACTGCTAACTGATCAAACCCCAGGGAAATTAAATAGTGATTTGCTAGGGCAAACTCTATGGCAAGCCTAATCAATGAGCTGGTCTATCCTGCTTTTGCCAGTCTACAAAAAAATCAATAGAGTGAAGAATACAAAGCAGGAGAGGTAATGTCCAGTCATACTGCACACGGATACTGGTTTTATATAATGATGCCTTTCAGGGCTGAAAACCTAAGGATAGCCAAGATAAGGGTGGTTTAGTTTTCCTTTAATCTCAGTTCAAATTATGTTACGGTAATCATGCTGAATACTGCATTAAAACCGATTTGGCACTATTCACGGATAGAAACAGGATGCAGTCGTTATGCTCGTAGTGTGTGCAAAAATGATAATACAAGTGTTAGAAAGAAACTGCAATGACACAAAAAAAGTATTAAGGAATGAGCAATGTTCAGCTAGTCTGAGACAACAACATCAAAATGATTGATTTATTAACCTACTAAAATAACCATTTTATTTCAAATCACCCTGGCACTCTGCCTCTAAATCTAGAATTTCAGTTTTTAAAAGTACTGCACATCGTACAGCTCCTCTAGTCGTGCACAATATGTAATTGCAGAAGAACCATACCTCGAGGTATATATCAGTTTTCTAAAGAGTACCATTTGATATTTACTATTGAACTGACTTTGTCACAGTTCATAGGTCACTGAACTCTAAAATGACTACATTAGGTGAGTTCATTGACCTAATATAAGTAAATAGAGTATAAAAAAAAAAAAATCGAAAGCACAATCGTGCCCTTTGTTTCACTTTTTGTCCCCACACACAACTGGGTAGTTTGATTTTGGCCTGACTAATATTTTTTGCAAAGTTAGCAGCTGGTGGCTTATTCACCTAAGAGCACTGACATACAGATCAGAGAGACAGAGAACAAAAATGAGGCGTCTTTTATCTGACAAACGGTACCACTTTCACTCTGTGTTTGCATGTAGTGTATGTGTCTCGAGCTTCATAATCCAGGCAATGACTAAAATGAAAAGTTTGGCAGTACCTGTTACACATCGCCTGGACAGGTTCGTTTCAGAGTAGAATCCCCTTTAATCTCCACTTCCAGAATTCTTGGCCACATCACAGGCATACTGTCCAGCCTCTTTGACATAAGCAGAGAAAGGCATTTGCACTATAAACAAGTGACAAATAACTGACATCTTCTATAATGCCATAAAGGCACATCATTTCACTTAGGCTCTGCTCTGCTTCCTTTTCACATTTACATATGCGTTATTAAAATTGTAAAATACTTCAGAAGGCTGGGAATATTTCATTCATATTCCTGATCAAATTTAACCTTTAACAGGATGTCTTGCACAAAGTATTACTGTACATAGGAAGCTACTGGTTTATTACTAAACAATATAAAGCCTATGCCTAGTAATATGTATAATTTTAAAACATGACCTCAGGGTAGGGAGTTTGTTTGTTTGTAATGAGCCTCCCTCAAGCCATTAAAATAGGATACGTTAAACTAGCCTTCATACTTGATGTATTCTTATTAAGGTAGCTAAGATACCTGATGTTTGTGGAAGCTTGAAGCTTTATATATTATATATATATATATATTAGATATATATATATATATATAGATATAATATATCTATATATATATATCTATCAGGGTACAGTATTCGCTGGGTCATAAGGCAGCATTTAGTTGCAATTCATTATTTCTATGTATTCAATTACCCTAATTCATTACTTTCACTATGCAGTACATGCACATATATGTGAATATGATATTCAAAACTATTAATTTAAATTCTTTACATTTTAGCATCAAATTTCTAAACCTACCCCAATAGTAACTCACATGCACATGTCCAGTACCCACGTGGTTCTCCTGAACCCTGTTTATAGTTAGAATATGCTTTGCTGGTCTCCAGATACCTCTTGCTTGTTCCCCAACTAAAAGCTGAATTAAAATGTGATACTGTGTCTGAGAATTGTGCTTTTCTCTGTTAAAATGGCTTGTCTGCTGGCTATTCTGTATTATATTTTCTAATGCGCTATTCACTCGCTTACATTTTTAAGACAAAGTCTATTTTCTGCCTGAAAATGCATATATTAATGAACACGTGTGATACAATACACGTTATGCGGAAGCGTAAAACCCATACTGTGTATTGTATCACACGTGTTCATTAATATAGGCATTATCCGACTATGAAGAATGCTCCTCTTGGTAAAACATTAGTTTACTAAAAAAAAAAAAAAAAAACATAATGTAGCCCAGTACCCTGCCTTTGATTTTGAGTTCTTTGTGTGTGTGTGTGTGTGTGTGTGTGTGTGTGTACACCACCACAGCGCTTCAATTTATATTCCTAGTATGAAACTGCATCCTGCAGTGCCGTCTCGTGTGAATAATGATGGATACATCCGGCTATTCGTCACCGCCTGTGCAAAAGAGATTTCTGATATCAGTGGGAATTGCTGGCTGAATAATGAAAAAAAGTGTGAAAATAATCAAATGATCAATAGGTTCACTGTAATACAATGGAAATATTGTGGTTCCTATGTAATACAATTTGAATGCCAGTCAAAGTAAGTGAAACATGGTACCTATCAGACTAAAAAGTACAGTACATTTTACAAGTTTAAATGAAGGGCTGCAAATTCATATGGCTTCTAATAGAATTATACAGAAGTAGTTCTTGAATAGCATTCTTTATTTTCTAATGACTTTTCCACATATTTCTAATGGATTCCAGTATAATACCAGAGGAATACCAGCTAATCCCTAAAAATTGATTTGGCAATATAGATTGTGAGTTCTAGTATAAAATTACTTTAATATGAAATATTTTCATTCATTTCATCAACATGATTCAAGAAAGATCACAAGGCAAACACGTATGTTTTGTGTGTGTTCTCTTATGCATGTTGTATAGTTGTGCATTATTTAGATAACAACTATTCCCAACTGAGAGGTAAATGCACAAAGTAAAATGGAGGCTTCAAATTGTACTTCCTCCCTGGTTCAAATAGTAGCTTGATGGGCAGAATCTGCTATTGAACTTATGACCCTCAGCTGCCAAGTGGTCGGCACACCAGGGCATTGGACAGTTGAGCCAAAATACCTGCCTTCCTGTACCTTAATCATTGAACCCATACTGTGTAGTCATCAATATGTATTGCCCTTAGTAACAATTGTCTGTTTTGCAATGCAGTACCTGTGTTGTATTCTGAAATGATAAATAAGTAGATAGGCTTGTATTGATTATTTTGGTAGAACAGTACACTTTTATAGCCGTGTTCTGTTTGGTTTCTCTACTCCTTGTCTCCTTTGTGGGTCTGTTTTTTCTGCTGGTTTAAGTCTATGCTATTCATAATTAATTTGCAAAAACAAGGAAAGCAGCAAAAATCCTCGAGAAATGAAAAACAAACCTTCCCGAAGTCAGACCTGTGGAAATATGTGTTGAAAAAAGTAATGAGGACACTGGATCATCACCAGAAAGCTGGAGAAATGAGCCAATGTGACCACAACCGGAAAGCTCAACAAGAAGAGCTTTTCTGCTGAGGTATTGTGTTTTGATCGTGGATGACTCTTGCAACATAATATCGTCTCGTCCTGGTAAAATTTCTGCCGATGCACCAGGGAGGTGGGCCACTGATCCGTCTTTGGGAAAAATCAAACATGTAACAGTGCATCTGATTCTCTTTAGTGTCTGTCTGTAAAAATCTGTAAAACATCAGGCAGGTGTTTAATGATTCCAAAATTAATTTAATAAATACCTACATGTATATGATTATTACACCAGACTTTTGCTTACCTGCAAAAATCAAAAGAAACATTTAATAAATTCAATGACAAACACCTGTATCAATGTCTATAGTGAACCTTTGAGCCAAACATGTATTATGCTTATTATATAGTATTTCTAAATGTAACCCTATTGAGTGTATAATATTTGTGTATTATTATTTTGTGTATACTGTTTATTCTGTGTTGCTATTTTGTATGTGGACTTACTGTAAAGACAATTAATTTTAATGTGTTTTTCTACTACATTCTATCCACCACTGCCACTGGGAGCCTGTACTTGGTTAAATAAAGGAAAGGATTGCCTGATCGATTGAGAGATTAGGCTCATGAATATGGCATGTGGAGAGACCCGGCCAGGGCAATCGGTGTGTTGGATGTTCTGGTATTGAAATAGATAAAGCTCTTAAGGCAGTACCGGGAAGACAAGAGGTCAGGTATCATCTAGAAATGTTCTCTTCACTGTGTGCAATTTATTGTTTCCCATAGTGAGGACTCAGATTCAGGTTAAGAGATTATCTGCTGAGTTGGTTTGTAGAAGTGTTCCATGAGTTTTAGTTTTTAGTTCAGTGATACCAGCTAGTCCTCCCTCAGGGAAGAATACGCACACACGATGATGACTGGTGTTCAGCCCTGGCAGTGTGAGGACCGCAGTGTATGTAGATCACAGTTTTATTGTTAATTATCAGGAGTTATTTAAAGAATATTTGTTTTTATGAATAAATAACAGCTTGATATTCATGGAACTCCTTTACAGGTGGTTTTACTGACCCCGATTAGCACTAAAACTTTGGTTACCTCACCTAAGGTAATATTAAGATTATTGCTAATCAGCGTCTGTAAAAAACAGCTGTTGGAATCCAAAAATCTATAACAGCTGTGTGAATAGAGATCTAGTCTAGTTCAAGTAATAGCAAATATTAGAAAACATTAACTACAGTGCAATTACATGATACTACAATAATAGCATGAAAGTCCCTGTATACTGAAGTATATGTAAGACTTTCCTTCACTATACTTCACTACAGCTGCCACTCCAAGAATTATAACAACTGAACTAATTCAGGCTTTATGATAGATTGACAATTAAACGCAGAATTGCACAATATGGTTCTTGTAACACATTCACAGAAACAGGATGTGAATACTGAAAAGAAACAGTTAATCTGTTACTGGGAGCTTGTTTATCACTCTGCTTCTCATCTAAGTAAGGTGTGCTTAGTGATTCATGCATAAGAGTCTTGACGAGTCAATTTCAGATGCACAGACTAACGAACTGCAAATAAAGGCTTTCTCTGCATTAAAACGCCTCTCTGAAATTGTCAATATTCTTAAAAATTGTAATGATTTCCTATCAGCGCTTGAATGAACCGTAAAACTGCCTTTTGAGATATTGACATTTACACAGCTATGAGCACAAGAATTTTCTTATTCAGCTCAGTAAGAGATTTCAGTTTCACAAACACATGTTAAAACATATCACAAATGTACTATAAGTTGGTGTATGTATTTTATATACTTTGAGTGAAAAAAAGAAATCTAAAAAACTTTACACCATCACGACTCCAATGACATAATTTCTATATTTCATAAACATTTTACATAATGCAAGATGTTCTATGGCCTTTTAAGGAATATAATAAGAGAGTCGACATTCTCAAATATAAACAGAAAATAAGGCAGTAATACAACTTCTCGTTACAGTGTCATAGTCAAGACAAACATTCTAGGCAGTATGATAAATGAAAAAGTGCAGCTGCACAGTCTATCAAAAATGCCATGCTGTGCTTACTCTAAATATTACACTTGTCCGTATAGTGGATGGATATGGACAGTTGGAGCCTTGTCACATATTCTGAATCACTGCGCTGCCTCACAGAATTTAAACTATGTATCAGCGACGGTAGCCAAAAAAACAATAAGAATCTCTGTCTTTATGCTCACTCACCCCCGACTTTGTCACTTCAAATAATGTATTTTTAGCAGTTGGTAAATGCTAAAGAAAAACACAAAAAGACACTTGTGCACATTATCCACCCCTCTCTGACACAGATCTTGAACAAGTTATTGAAATCCGGACGTGGTTGCATTTCTTTTTATTCCTCACGTCTGTTCTGCTCTGTGTGTCTGCACTGACAGGATGAAAAAAATACCTCAGTGCCGACTCAACTCCATCACTTGGTGTCTTTTTTCAATGGCAATGTGAACACCATCAAAAAAATGATTTACAGTACTTTGTTTAGCATGTTTTAATTTAATTAATTTACTGAGTGTATAGTTCAAAGTTATACATGGTACTACTTTATTTGGCATAAAGATAGTTAATAAAAAACACTAATAATTTTTTGCCTTAAACATGATTTCTGCTTTTTTTTCCCTTCAAATCCACAGAAGTAACTGGATTATAAATGCAATAAGGCCCTATAGGGCATCAGTATACATTGAATATAGGGACTTCTCTAGGGTTGAATAAGGCCCTGAGGCATCCATATATATGACGTATACGGACCACCAGCCAGGCCTTATTACATACATATACATAGACACCATCAAAAGGGAGACATTTGGCATTTGTCAGCCTTCATCGTGCCCCAAAACATTAATTTGGCACGCGATGAACAAACTGATATTATATGTAATATAAACATTTATGTTTCTAGTGTTGAAAGGTACTTATCGATTATGATTAGGAATAGTACGGTTACAGCAACCAGCAGTGACCCATTCCACTTACACCATGCAAGAATGCAAATCCATTTCTGCTGTGCCCACGTGTGGAGGAAACACAATTCAAAAGGGGCAATAGTTTTCTACTTTATATTCCAAACCACAGACCCAGTGAAATGTTTTCAGTATTTAGAAAGGTTACAGTAAGTGACCACCAGTCTACACTGCCGCTAACCAGTGCTAATAGGACAGCTATAATCTCAGAGCTCTGCAAAGCTCTGTGAGTGCCCTAGGCTAGATGTCAAAGGTCTTGAAGTAGAACAAACACTGGCAAGCAGCACATAGGGACAGCATTGCCCTGTGAATGTTGCTTGCTGAAATTAATCTCTGAACCAAGATCAAGCAAACTCAATCACCTGCTGAATTATCAATGCACTTAGAGTGTAATGGCAAAACCATTCGAACTGACCGTTAAGAAAAATAGCTTTAAAAGGGGATCCATAATCTATTTTACTATCTCGTTTGAACTAGCAATATAATCACGATCCTACCTATTATTTTAACTTTAATTCAGCATACTGTATGCAGATTTTTGCTAGCACATCACAATAAACAAATAAATAAATAAAAGGCATTCTGGTCACTTGCTGGGCAGTAGGCCAGACAGAGAAGTTCTGCCAGAGGACAGGAGTGATGTTGACAGGATATGTTTTATACCCACTGTTGAGTTGCTCATACAGCTGCTTTAGACAAACTCAGAATGAAGAAACACCTAGGTTAAATATCGACCTCACAGGTCAAGGAAACTCCATCAGCCTGATTATAACCCACTAACGCTAGGAAATCAAAAGGCGGCTCTGAATCAACATGCTCTCCAAGCCTGCATGGATGCACAGAAGACAGAAGCTAATAAAATAACAGCCACAAGAGGCTGTTAATTATGCTGGGTGTACAGTACATCATGCAAAATGTGGGATTACCTAAAAATGACAGATACCGAAATGCATGGAAAATTAACATAATTTTCCAACCCTTGCAAATGCAGTCTTCCTAGGTCTTGAATAACACCATAAACCAAGGCAGCAGCGTAGGTCGTGAAACGCCATAGTATTCCACAAGCCTGCAAACCGCCGCTCACAAACCCCACACAGAAAGGCACTTACAATAACGTTTATTGGCTATCTGTCAGATTAACAAGGCCTGGGTGGACGTAATGTGGGGATAATTCTCTCATCTTCTCATGGGTTAATCCCTGCAGGGCATAGTTAAGACACATTGCAGCAGGAAACCCTTACACCAGAGAGGCTTTGTGGGTAAACCAAGGACTTTGATACCCAGTACTTGTTGATCATGTGAATTCAACACTGAAAACATGACATACTTAAAGAGATACAACAAAAACGTGGATATTATTATTATTATTATTATTATTATTATTATTATTATTATTATTATTATTATTATTATTATTATTATTATTATTAATTCAAGGACTTTAGTAGAAGAGACATGCTATAGGGATGCCAAACAGGCTTTAAGAAAGCAACCTGTTCAACAGTAAACTTGAAATACCTTCCCTAAGGTAACGGTCCAAGAATAGTGCTAATCAAGGTCTGTGAGACCATTCAAAACATGTAACTAAACAAATGCATAAATATGTTTGTTGTTATTGATCTTACCACTCTTAAAATTATTTAACAACAGACCCATTTGCCAGAGGAAACTGGTTTTGCAATTACATCAGAAAGACTTTCTTCTGTACCCCTGTAGCTGAGAATGATCCAGAAATCTGATTATCACCAGTAACAGTAATTACATAAAATGAAATAAAAACATACAAGTACAATGTGCTTACATAGGGTTAAATGTTTATTTATACAACGCACTATTTGTAACAGCAAAACCAGTCTAAATGTTGGTACAGTTAGGTCAAGAAGGTAAATCCAGTTAGGTCAAGAAGTTAAATCCAGTTGTTCTCAACCTCTCTGGAATGGTTTCACTTGTAGAATATCTCTGGTTACATTCCTTTTTAAATGTTAACTTTGTTGGACAGGCCATCCTGAGTTTGTTAGTGGATCAGCAGATGTATCTTGTGTATTGTGTGAACACAGCAGTTCAGATTCATGACTACAGTCCACCTCTCTAATATGGAACACTAGAAAAGCATTTGAACTGTACACAAATGACCTGGTGTCAAGTATTTTTAAGCTGCGGGCATTCAGGATGGATGATGTTAGGAAAGAATTAATTATCCAGGCAAGTAAATTTTATTGTGGTGTGAAACTGGCACTTATTGATTAATGAGCCTGTAGGTGATTGCTCATAGGAATATTAATTTCATTTTTTTTGCGCGCAAGAGGAGTAATTAAAATGGGTGAGAAGACCTTGACTTAACAATCCTGACAAAGATATCCATGGCAAAAAGCATCTTTCTAAGAATAGATACACAGTCATCAGTATTATCTGAGGGTCAACGTTAAATTACCCTGATGTATTGTTAATGCAGCATGCCACGTCAAACTCGCAATCTGTGCCAGTTTCAGACGAGGTAAGAGGGTCCGTGTTGTGTATTTGTTTTTTTTTTTTTTGTATTTGTTTTTTTTGTTAATTTAGATGATTGCTGTAATTTCCTCTGTAGGGATGCTGTCAGTGTGATTCCAGTAAATGAGGTCCTGGATGAGTGCAGACTGCTCTCTCCTTCCATGCCATGTGTTTTCTGGTATCTTTCAATATCTCTCGGTTCTCCCAAATCCCAGAACTACTTTATCCTGTCCACTTGGCCATGTTGCATGGGTAACAGGATTCTTCCCATCATGCAGCACTCTGATTGTTTAAGACAGTGCACTCTGAGAAGCATCAAGCCAGAGAAATCTCAAAACCCAGGTCAATTATAGAGAAGATTGTGCAGCAGCTCAACCCCTGCTGAGTCCATCAGGGTTTCAGTTGGCAAGCTGATGTGAAACCATTCAGGTAACAGGCTGTCTCTGCTCACAAGCCTCTGCTTCAAGCAGTTTCACCTGCAGAACTGGAGAAAGGACTTATGCCATTATACGCCTCTTGCTTCAGACACAGATGTGATCGACAACATATGTCTCTGACATATTTGAAACATAATAACACTAAGTTATTGGGAGTTATAGATTTCTTAATAGAATAAATGGTAACCTATATCTTAATAAATATGTCTTGTGATTCTTTTCTTTTAAATTATGTACTACATTATCTTGATTTGTGACAAAAAACCTGATACCCATTTAAATGAATACATAGAGTGAAGAGGCAATGCCGTTCCTATACAATGAAAATGTATATTCTACATGTACATGCATAGAAAATAGTTTGTTTTAGAAGGCTACATAACATTTACAAGGGGTTAAGAAAAATCAGAGACATGCCCATAACCCTTAGGGCAGGACAGTGTTTATTTAAAGCTGCAAGACCATGATCCCAGTCTCCTGTAATCTATTCTATCTGATAGAATTGCCAGAGCGGCAATGATGGCTACAGGGCAAATGATTGAATTAGTCTATTTGCAAAGCACTCACAGCAGGTCACAGTTACCTAAACTTATCTTAAAGTACGCAAACAGCGATGTGGTGAGCCTCCATTCTCCAGTGTATTACAACTGAAAAGCTTACAGCTGATGTTCTGTATGCAATTCACCTTTTGCTAATTTTGCAAGAAGATTACATTGTACATTTTTAATGCACCTACGATGCCCATATAGAAGACAGTGCTATAATGATGTGTGTAAAGTACATAAGCTGTTTAAAGCCTTACACTGCACACATTTGCAGAAATTACCAAAACGTACATCTAAAAATCTATATGTAATAAATAATTGCAAGACAATATATAAACAGTGAGATGAATGTACAAAGTCTGTACCCTGCTGCTCAGTTTTGTTATTATTAAAATGGGTTGCCGTTTGCATAACAACCAACACTAACTACTTAAACGGTATATAGCATCCCCTTCCAGGATAGTTACATCAGTATAAACACAGTTGTACACACATACAAACTGTACACACATACATCTATCATATAAACATACAAAACTTTTTTGTCAAGGTGTTTATATAGTTAACAGTGGCAAGTATTGCTACGGAACATTACCTACAAGCCACACAGTCTAATGCTACCTTAAATAACCAGATACTTGAGCTGCTCCAATGTGCTTCTGTAGATCATTATTTTGAGAAAGAAAAACCCAGTTTGACAGATGAACCAGGGCTACAGAAAAGCACATCACTGATACTGCACATAACAAGGCCTCTGAAGAGGGGAACATAGACTTATTACTATGGTAACCCATATCAAAACAGATTTAGAGTAAGGCTGTCCTCTTGTTGTGCAAGAATGATGAGTCTATTTGTTACAAACTGAAACCACATACAAGGTAACAAACAATGCAGAGGTATTAGTGTTGGCTGCAGTGATGAATTAAGCAGTCCATTGTGAAACAATGATTTCCCTCAACTGGGACAACTAAGGGATCAGTCCTGAAATCAGATGCATTTAATGGATGAGTTACAGTTCATTTTAAAGAACACCTCATTTTTTTTAAGATTGACACCTAAGGAAGAAAATACACACCATGGCCACTTACTTGTAAGTTCCATAACAAAAAAACAAAAAAAAAACAAACAAAAAAATGCAACTCTACAGTAATTTAAGAATTTAAAAAGAAAATCATAAAGTACACATTATTGCTATTCATATTAACCATCAAACATAACATTTAAACAAAATATTATAGTGTTATTTTTTATTTTTATTTCTGGACACTAAAAAAAAAAAAAAAAAAGACAAAGAAAAAAAATGACCCACTTGCTCTGAGTATTCATAGTTGTGCGTTTAGATACTATGATTAGTTTCTAGAAATTAGTTTATGTAGGTTACCATGAATTATGGACCAGTTTTTAGTCAATCAATGAACTATATGAATAGTAGCAAAAAAAAACCCCAAAACCCCCATAAAACGTAATATATAAATCATGCTACAACAGAACTGCACTTTCTGTTGTAAAGTTAAGAGTACAGAGAGCACAATAGCAAGTTTTACTATCTTAATTACACCTCTCTTGCCTAATGTGGGTCAGCATTGATGAATGTTCTGTCAAACAACTTGTGTGCACTGAAATTGCAGTTTTATGATCCTGATTGTAGTCAGATGTGAGGTCCTTTGAGTTGTATTTTCATGGGTAAACCGCAAGTGGAATTTAACCTCATTTTTACTTTTTTTTTTTTAAATCCACTAACTGAGTTTCCTCTTAAACTACCAACAACATGACATCCAAACAAACACCGACAACCCATGGGAGAAGCCTCCTGATTGGCTAGATTGGCACGTTATTTCAGTACAACACTGTAGATGGACTGTTGCATCTTGGTACTGTATCAAGTAATTTCCAGTGCTGCACTGTAGGTCACAGGGTCGGATTCCAACTAGATACCAGTAGAGTAAAGAAAGAAATCTGGTACCAAAAAGAAGCAGTTAGATTTTAAATGGCATACTGTATCTGTGTAGATAACGTATGGGGAAATAACAGGACCACTAATAAATGTGCTAACAAGGCTGGTTTTCACACCATAACCCTGTGTATTTTATATTTAATATCTATCAACACTAGTAAGGTGGCTTCAGAAGCCAACAAATACGATATTATTGAGGCATGTCCATCCGATAGAGCAGAATATCATACAGTAGATAGGCACGAGACTGCATGGGGAATATCGAACGGCTAAAGAGCTTTTGAGAAAAGATCCCCTGGTCTAGTTTAACCACTTGTCTGTATTGTGAGGGCCAGGAGCTTTACAGTCTTTATTATTTTTACAAACCTTGATACTTGGTAATATTCCAACCCTTGCATTAAGCAAATCTCTTGCTATCGTGTTTTAAATAACTTCAGCTTATTATCCCGAAAACTTTAATCATGCCAGTGGAGTAAAGCACTTAAATATTTATTTTCTTTTAATTAGACACAACAAAGAACATCTAAACATCATATCCAAGTTTCTTTCATCTAGCGCACTTGGCTGCCGTCACACATGCAGCCATATTAAGGCTCTCTAGGATGGAACAGTGAGGTCCTGATTACTTTAAAATCAGCATTAATCTATTTCAGCAAATTGTTTAAATATTACACTACTCTCATTTTCACTTAGTGCTGTGTATTTCTGTAATGACACCTGTATTAAAATACATAGATAAATTACTTTCTCGTAGCCTGAATTTTAAATCATTTACAGCCGGGTGCTTTAAATATGAATAAGTCTGCTATACTTCAAAAGGCTGATAATGCCTAGTACTCAAATCTGGTTTATCTCCACAGCTCAATGTATCGAGCAATGTTCAGTGGCCCTGCTTTAATTAAACATGCATGCACATTTTCAAATGCATTTTTTTTTCTGCTTGCTTGGGTTTTGACAATGCTCCAAACAAGCCCAGGTGGAACAAAACGTGCAAGCCAGCTTGTGAATGCAGGCGTAATACACACAAATTAGCACCTTTCTGGAAAGAATATGCAAGCACTGGGATCCATGCCATTGCTGGTCTTGTTTGCCATTGTGTATTCTCAGGCAGGTTATCCCAACATTTATAATTTAAAAATGTAAAAATAACAAGATGATCAACAATTTTAGATGTCTGGATTGAAACCAATTTCATTTTAGGACGTGTACCTGCATAAACCACAGAGATCGTATCTATACATGGAACTGTTTATAATGCACATACCACTGAAGCCCCCAGACTGGTTAAAAGCAAGTTTAACTGCATTTAAAATATATATGTATATATTCACTATTCCTTTATACTCTCCTCTGGAGGCCTGGGTTTGATTACCACTCACATCACATACGTGGGTATAAATCATATGGAACAAACTAGCTGCAATCCTGCTACCTCTGAAATTATTTATTTCAGAAACAGCACCTTCTGTAAGCTGCTCTGTTTCCAATTCTGAACTTGGGTTCCTTTTAAATTGCTCACAGTTATGTGAAGGTATATTTTGGGGTATTGTTTGTCTCTAGACAGTCAACTAATGTGAAGTAAGTGGTTAATGGGTTAAATAAAGATACATTCATGTTGAAAAAGAATTTAAAAAGCAAATGCAACATATCTGAGAGAGAGAGAGAGAGAGAGAGAGAGAGAGAGAGAGAGAGAGAGAGAGAGAGAGAGAGAGAGAGAGAGATGCACAGAATCCCACAAGAGGAATTGAACACAGCAAGTGGACACACCTCAAGCCCTGGGATGACTCCCAGGTTTTCAAGCCAGACACTCTTATTGCATGTCAGGTCTCCAAACGCCTCAGCTCTGGGCTTGGTTTGACATAAGTAACTGCTGAAAGATGAACAACATCACCTGAAGTGCTGTTAGAAGGTTGGGAAATTGCTCCCATTACACACCATGCTGCCTTGACCTCACATCACATGACTTAGTACTGCTACTGTACAGGTACCTTTTATAGACCGTAACTCTTCCACTTCACAACACACAGAGCCCATCGAATACCTCAGACCTTTTTCCACTTGAGTTTGTTCGTGAAGCCTTTAAAAATAAAGCTTTATTAGTTACACATGAACTAACAGTGAATAATGCATGGACAACAGAAGAATTCTCAGGGTATTTCAGTGACCCCTGAAAAAAGTCTCCATACAGCTTAATGCAGAATGAATCAGGGCTAATGAAAAAACTGAGAAATGTCAACCTTGTTTATATATATATATGTGTGTGTGTGTGTGTGTGTGTTTAAGATTTTAAATAACAAGAATTAATTGTTAGGTGTATTTCATTTGCTCTAAATTGATCCCTTTTATTTTCTATAAGGGATTAAAATGTATTGATTTTAATGTGTACATAACTTTCCTGGTGTTTACTACAAAAACCTTTTAAACTGCTGCAGTTAATATATTTCAGGTTTTTATTGTTTGTTTTCTTTCATTTTAACCTGGATATCCCGTGTATTAAAATAAAATATTTTGTGCTTATCCAGAACAAACAAAAACAATATCTCCTACGAGGCTTTCAAAATCACATACGTTTTTATTAAATGTAGTATCCCGAATAAGAAGAAAAGCTCTTGGCAAACGTTAATCTGCGTCGATTTCTCCAATGTAAATGTTGTAATGCATCCTTCAGAAGCAGGAGTTTAACCATGCTGTCCTAAACACATTTCTGGTGTACACGACCTCAGCTAACATTTATAATCCTCTCTTTAAGCTTTTATCACTTAGAATAAGGGGTGACCAAGAGAACCACTTATGCTGTTTTTCCCATCTGCCAGATCAAGAAAAACCCTAGGAGTTAACTGTAAATTGAATTCATCCATTCCTCTCATATAAGAAGATTGGTACTATTCCTGGAAGTACATTTACTGTAAAATAGCCAGAGAATGTGGAATACAAAGTTACGGTGGCAGGACAATAGTTGCCCGATGAAGCCCATTTCAAATAACTTTTATTTACTTTTTTTTTTTTTTTTAAATTGACTTGAACCATTTGACATGCAATGTTATGAAATACCTACCAGTGGTTAAACAGCTCAGTTAAAAGTTATTCAGAAGGACCCCCATTAATCAAGAGATGCCATATTTGTCTAGCCTGTGAAAACGTGAAGTCATTTCATTGGGAAACTTTCTTGGATTTATCATCTCCCAGTTTTCCCCATTCAAGCTGTGCAGCGGGACTGGAAGGTATTATAGATGACAGGATACTTTGATTGCTGTCGGATTCTGAGATTTTAAACAGGCTGTTCTTATTTTAAATCACAAGCCATTCTCCAACATGTTAAGCAGCAAAGTAGAATCAATCTATGAGTCAGACATGATAACACACATACGTGAACAATTGTTTTCCTGCCTAGGTCAACGTTTCTATTAAGTGAAGCATGCAAGAGGAATACAAATCTGTCAGTGTGAATTAGCTGTCGGGGGCACCGCAAATGTATTGTCCTAATTGCAAAAGAGGCTTTTAAAAGTAACCCACAGGTACCTAGTGTTATGAAGTATGGGGTTTGCGATTACCATTGACAAGATTCCCATTCCTAACATAATGAAGCTCTTAGCTGTCATCTCGAACATCTTATTTTGCTAAGTGTTAATTCGGGTCTATTTAGATGGTTTCTACGTGTGGATCCCAGGGTTGCACGGGAGTAGTTTGTTAGTTACCTCGGCAGACTGTGTTAATATTAACCTACAGTGAGTGCCTTGCTACTGTTTGGAGAAATGACCAGTTTACTTGGGTATATTGACAGATCTACAGTCAAATTTGCTGGCAGTAAAAGGTCAAAAAGACCTCGTTTTCCTCTGCTTTCTTCTGTCCAAAGGAGAATAAATCTCAGAGCGGAATCACTTTTCTGACAATAATTTATAAATTATGCACTGGTTGTGTTTGAACTGAGAAAGGCTTTCATATCCCTTCCATTAACTCAGATTAAGTTTTCATACAGATGCTGGGGAACATGCTAGCAATAAACTTCGCTCATTTCAATGAAAATTTTATCAGTGCTTCTTTTCTGTAGTACACACCTATTGGGATGTCTCTGAATCTAAAGCTTGGGTTTGGACATGAACTTCTCTCAACCTGGCTGACTGCGGCTCTAAAAGTTTCAATATTTTATGGGCTCTGGCTAACTCAGCCGTGAGATTCAAGCTGCAGCGATTTAACTCTATTGTAAAATCGTGAACGGACGAAAACTGGGATGTCATAAGTAATACATCTACTGAAGCGAGGTGCAGTTATTTCCAAAATGAAAAGCCTCAGAGCTATTGTGTTCATACATAACCACCTTTTATTCTTCGCTGCCTCTTCCTTCAATTGCTGCTTAATTGTTGGTGTCCCCACCCCTTGCACTCAACCATCAATAAGAAAGCCTCCCCATGTCATCTTCCTAGAGAAATGGGCATCACAACACTTAATGCTCATAGGCCAAATCCATTTCTTAGCATCTTGCCTTTTTGTCTCAAAACTGATTTAAAACATTTGGAAAATCTGTCCATTCAGCGGGAGCGTTCTGGTGCATTCTTCCTTGGAAACAGTGGGGTCAGATGTGATCTGTCTGATGGACTTTTTTGCTGCAATCTATAGCCATTTCCCCTGAGCCATGTGGAGCGTAGAAAAGCAGAACGGCCTTATAATGGCTCCAGTAACAATGTGTTCTTTATGTCGAAGAATCCAAGGAGAAGTGCTGGACGGTGTACTGAGAGGAGGAAAAATAATTTTAGTGCTTGCTTATATTTTTGTACATAATATAAGATGGCTCCACTGGAAATCATTTCTTGATAGTAGTTTAGTATTCCCTTAAAAGACTGAACAATCCAGATTGTAAGATGTAAAGAGCCTTCTCTGCTTTTGTCCGATATATTTCCACAAGCTCATTTATTCATTTTGCTCATCTAGCTTTTTTTACTTGTTTCTATTTTATTGAAAGGTTTATTACAATAACAGCTGTATCAGTTTGGAGCCCACCTTAGGAGGGATCCTCACCCTGGCCAGAATGATATAATTATTTCTCGCACAGCATTTATAATAACTCCTCAGGGAATTGTGGGTAAATATGCCCCCTAGCACTACAATCGTAACATACTTCCAAGTCTTCATTTTATAGACTGTTACTTACCCATGTAGGGTTTCTTTTAAAACTTGTAAATAAAAAACTATTGTGGAAGCCCATTTTCTTTAAAGATTATGACTGCATGATTTGAACCAAAATACACACCAGCAAGTTAAAGGAATTTAAAATATGACTTCTTTTGAGCTATGGTTCTCCTTAATACAGTTATTGTTAACCAATTGTACTGGTTATATGTTAAAGTCGAAACTACCATAAATTTTCCATCACATTTTTAAGCCATGACAGAATAAACAAAAGTTATTTTAATAATAACAGGCACATAACTTGATGCAACTGACACAGAAACAGATTGATAGATGTGGGTAATTCAATCTTCTGTTCTGTTTACCAACAACTTAGTTTAAGTATACCAAGCCTTACTGTAGATGTCAGCTAAAAACATGTTTATACGCAGGGTGTGCTGCAGGGAATTACTGTTTATTCAAGCACGAGAAACAAGAAAATAAGATTTGATATTGTTTTATTTAGTTGGTCTGAGATTTGACTCAGTTTACTCAATTATGCATTGAATGATTTTTTTTTTCCAGTGTTATGATATTTCACTAGCAAATCAGCAAACAAGAATTATATATTGAAAACAAGGAACTCTTTAGGGTTATTTGTGTGTATTTACAATGTATTATATTCCCTTCGGTCACAATATACATTTTAAAATAGTTTGTGTGAGCTCTATGGTATTCAAGAAGTTGCCCTGCCAAAACAGTATACATTATAAAATAGATAAACAGACAGGATATATTGTGTGCACAGTGAATGAAGGAGATATAACAGAGGACAGTGGTCTCCTGAGGGGAGAGCTGATTTCAGGGTTTAATGGTACATTCAGAACTATCAATAGCATGCACTAATTACTTTGTAAGTAATTATAAGTCTGATCAATACAGTGCCTCCAAAAAATATTTAGACAGTTACCATATCCCTAGTTCTATATTGTGTATTGCAGTTAGGTTATGATTTTTATTATTATTATTTTAATGTTCCCAATATTGAAGATGATAAATACAATAAGTAATAAGTAATTACAATTTACACTTGGCTTGGAGAAAGAAAAAAAAATTCATAGTCAAGATGGCATAGCTAAACCTCTGAAGTAACACATTGTGCTAATTAACCAATTCATGTCAACTGCATTATCTGTCAAGCTATTTATAAGCAAATTCGTAATGGCCAAGCAAAATACATACTTTAAATAAGAGTCAGAAGCTAGCAACAGAGCCTCAGGCTACAGATTAAGAAAAGAAATGTCAAATCTAAGTTTAACATACAGAAAAGTATGAATAATAAAAAACAGATAAATACTTTTTTGTGTGTAGCAGTAAAAAATTCTTGACTTGTTTGCTACCCATTTTATAGCAGCAAACATGTAAGAAATGACATAAAACACAGTAAGTAGAGTATACGTAAAAGTATAAACTGTGTTTTAACAATCCTAATCATTTGACCCCTACACTACTGACCTGCAAATGATGTGATTAACAGTCAGCTGTCAGTTCCCATCCTAATTAATACTAATAGTCTACTGATGCACCACAACAGTTGGGCTTTATAATTAGTATTGCAATGTAGACAGGATAACCTAGCCCAATTACTCAGGAGAAAATACAAAGTCAGGAGACGACAAGTGTAAAATGTATTTTTTTAAATGACGTCAAGCTTCCAAACCTCCAAGCATTACTAGTGCATGCACAGTAGATGCACAGTCCCACTTGCAGTAAATCCTACAACTGATTGCTTTCATCAGCAGGTGCAAACTGCAGAGCTACCCATGTACACATTATCTGACCTGATTACTTCAGCTGTCGGAATCTGTGAGAAAACTGCCATGTTTCCTCTTTCAATCCAATGGACTACATCGTTTACATCTTTTGTGTTTTGACTTAATAGGGCAATTAATAAAATGTACATTAATAGGGTCTTAATTGTGCTACAGCAGTCACCTCACAAGCCTGGGATAAAAGCTTGGCATTGATACTGGAATGAGTCCAAAAGTTGTTCATTGCAACAACACAAAATTGTGCAGTTTCTTGTGGAATTAATAGGTCTTTGTTAGCTATTAGTTATGCCTTTGTTGAATGACCTTTATTGAATACAGAAGGATTTATAACCTGGGTGGGGAAACATTCCAAAACAAACAAATAGTTTAACAAAACAATATGAAACAAAACAAGTATTATAATAAAATAATTTTATTATAATGTAATAAAAGAAATTCTAAAGATATTGCTTTGAAACATATAAGCAAAACATTTATTTGTGGAAGTTTCCTGAGGGAGGCAGCAGTGGCAAATAATTGCAAAATAAACAGGACAAAAACTAAAACAAATAATTGCAAAATAAACAGGACAAAAACTATACCAAATAATTTTAAAATAAACAGGCCAAAAACTAAACCAAATCATTTTAAAATAAACAGGATAAAAACTAAACCAAATTATGGAGCACACTGAGCCCAACACTTTGATCCCAACTGATCAAAAAAAAAAGGGGGGGGGGGGCGGCTTTATTTACTCTACTAGGTATTCGGCTTGGGGAGTTGAAGACTCTTTCAACACTTATGCTTGACAGATCTAGACACTGACACTCACAGATCAGCCAATCAGAGTCCGAGCAGAGCAGTCATTATCCAGAGTATAGTAACTTGACAAGTTTGTTTAAACAGGCTCTTGTTAAAATATCCAAGTATTGTCCCTGCTCTAGTTTTAGTATACACTCGCCATGTTAATCACCTGGATATGCAGACCACCTGTCTCTATTGACCCCTCCTAGTGGCCATGACAAGCAGGCTTGACTTTGTTTAAGCTTCGGTTTATAAATGCAATTTTACCCAGCCCAGCAGACTTCGCCTCTTAGATAACTGGCCTGCAGGCACCACTGCCTTCCGTTAAGGATGTGTTCAGTGTTCCAGCAGGTAATACTCAACTGAGGAGGGTATTATTTCTTAAAAATATTTTCATGAAGATCAGGTAAAGTCCATGCAAGTCACAGTGTTACATAAAGCTGTGTTCCACTCCTAGTGTTAACCTGTGCAAAACAAAAAGGTTTTAAAAGATCTGCACATTGGTTTCTGAAATATGTTTCCTCACATGAAAAGCATATTGCTTTTGCGTTTGTGTTAAATTTAACACCAATGAGAATCTTGTACTACTATAATGCATGCAAGGTTTATAAATATAAATATAAGTACAAAAACAGACCTATTTAAACACACTGCTGAAAAAATGTAAGCATGCTACATTTTAAAATTGATCTATAAATAAAGTAAAAATAATATTTATCAAATTCAAATGCCGTGGCTACAAATCACTTTCCCTTTAAGACGTCATGTTATCCTTGGATTTCAATAAAATTGTTACTTAGCAACCACTATAGTTTTTTTCTGTTATATATGTATCCATATGTATGTACCTTGTGTATGTGTGCCTATCCAACTTTGAACATAACAATTTTCAATAGCATACCAAGAGTCGTGAATCTATGGGATGTTTTTTTTTTTCATTACATGAATGACCATTGAGTGTCTCTGACTTTGTTTTATTCCATATGACAAGATTAGAGCTTTCTGAAAATAACTGCACGAAAGGTCTAGGCTTTTTGTGTCCTTTGTTCTTTCAATTTCAAAAATGATATGTACATAATAGTAATCATTCCGAGAGATTTCTTTTTTTATTTGACCTTTTACTGTATAATAGTAATATAAATTGATGGAGCTCAAATTGCCTACCAAACCTCCTCGCCTGCATTAAAACCATTTGTAGTCAGAACTATTTTGATATTGTTTTGCAATGACTCCTTACTAGCAATTAGACCTCCATCAGAAAGAGAATTTTAGTTCCATGAAATTATGATTCAATGCACAGGACCCTTGTTCTGGCTTCAAAATTGATGCAAAATTGATGAAACTTCCAAGCGAAATTGCCTTCTTTGATCTACACAGTCTTGAAATAACATTGCCAAAAGCTACGGTTTCTGTAAACTTCCTTTGCACGAATGACTGGGCCAGCACTGGTGTATTGACACAGTGTGCCCATGAATGACATTAAGTCTACCTTAGAAAACAGACAAAATAGGAAGGAGAGTGTAGCAAGTGTTTTTGAAAATTACCTTTTACAAGTAAGCTTCACTGAAAAATTTGAGCAAGCATCCCCTTTCAGTGAAGCTTTATTTTTATTATTATTTTTTTTTTCAAAGTGCCTTGATGTTACGCAATATAGTTTTAAGCTGAAAATGTCAAAAGGCTGGGGAAAGAAATTGATGGAAAATTTCAGGGCTCTATATTGATATCTGAAGAAGCCTGTGGATTTTCTTCTTTGTCGTTCTCTGCCTCGTTACAGGTTTGAATTCTGTATTGCCAAAACAGCGTGTTTCTGGGCTTAATGGCTTCCCAAGCAAGACTATGAAGGTGACTTAGCTACAGCTTGCAAGGTGCTGTTACCAGTCAGAAACTGGTAAAAGGTGGCCTTCAGAACTCTTACAATGTAATCTGAAGTTTTATCCCAATACAAGGCAAGGCGTTTCATGTGGTCTCAAAGCCTCAGTGAGAATCAACTCAGCTTTTCTTGTTTTGGGCACACTGTGCAGTAGATTGCTTATTACCATAACTGAGCTAGCTCCCTGCAAATACCGTATTCCCAACTAATTGCAGTGTGTCCTTCGGACCAGTAGGTACTCCAAACAAAATACACAAGTCAAAATGAAAAGAAGAAACTTGTGCTGCACTTCTAATTCAGGTAGGGTTACCTGCTTGTGGAACTTGCCTTTTTCCTGATGCATCTTCAAAGCAAAAATGCTTCATTTCACAAGTTAGCTGCAATGTGTTTACTGACTTCCATTCCTGCTAACAGAGAAACTTGCTAATCCATTCATTTCATTTAGGGTTAGTTTGCAGTATAGGTGCCAGACCTCCTTTCTATGGTAAATTCTATTTTGTTATACAAGTTACATGTTTTTTTTGTTGTTGTTTTGTTTAAATGTAGTCATGGCCAATGTTTTTTTTTTTCACCCTGGTTTTCTCCACAATTTGCATTTCCCAATTGTTATTTGTATCCTGGTTCACTGCTGCAACACCCTGGTCACTTGGGAGAAAAAAACTGAAGCTGGGACAAGTATCCTCCTAAATGTGCTCCTGACCCATCTGTAATTTTCTGCACTGCAAATGCACAGCAAAGCCACTGGACCTATAGTGCTGGAGGACAACACAGATCTGGTGGCTCCACTGTGGATCCACAGGCACCCTATCAGCCACAGGGGTCTCTGGTGTGTGGTGAACTGTGGATTCCCCTGCCAACCTAGCCCCTCTCTGCATGGGTGGTGCTCAGCCAATTGTGTGTGCCCTTAGGAGCCCCCAGTCATGGTTGGCACTGTCATAACCTGGATTTGAACCTGCAATCTCCAGGCTATAGGGCACATCCTGCATTCCAAGTAGAGTGCCTTTACTGGATGTGCCACTCAGGAGCCCCTGAGTTATATTTTTTTTAGGTAGGAGAGGGGGAGCTAGCCTGTAAGTGCCTCTTGGAGTCTTCAGGTACAGTGTTTTAAAGTATTTGAATGGTTTTCCACAGCATTGGTTTTTACATATGGAGAAAGTAAACAACACATTTTTTCTTACAAATGTCGTCTCCTATTGGTCTGTAACCATCACAGGGCCTAGCAAGAACCTCCCAACTCTAGAGCAGAATTTCATGTTTTCATAATCTTCTTTTTTCCCTCTGGGGGCATTTCAGACCTTTTATGGTATAATTAGAGCACATTTAGAGAAAATGACAATGTGTAATTGTTAATGCTAATGTAATTGTTAATGTTAAGCCAATGTTGGTTGCAGTACTATAATAAATGTTGAGCAGTTTATATATGGATCCTTTGTTTTCTAGGCATCTGAACTATTGTTGTCCTAAGGCCACTGTTTTTTTTTTTTTGTTTTTAATTGAGGACATTGTGCGACTGAACAGCATAAAATCCAATTACTAGAACCTCCCCCTTATTTATTCTTCATTATTCGAACCCAAGGTCATAAAC
The DNA here is from genome assembly GCF_017654505.1 of Polyodon spathula. Taxonomy (NCBI): domain Eukaryota; kingdom Metazoa; phylum Chordata; class Actinopteri; order Acipenseriformes; family Polyodontidae; genus Polyodon; species Polyodon spathula. The sequence continues at coordinate 31,669,631 of NC_054551.1, read as the reverse complement.
TATGGATTAAGGATGGAACCAAAAGGTAACCAAGATTTTAAAAAGAGTTCCCTGCTAATCGGTAAACATCTTATGTCAGTATAATTATAGTCTTCATTTTCAAGTTAAAGTAACGTAAGGGAAGCGGACTATCATGGTCAAGCACTTACACTGAAGAATTGACTCCATGGGCATATTTAATACCTTGGTTTGCCTTGAAGTGGGCTCCTATTGTGAAGCTATCAATAAGAGATTTATTATTCTAGCCGCACAGGAAACATGCATTCACTGGTAGACAGCTGGATATTATTGTACACTTTTGCTTGTTGATTACAAAGTGCTTTGGGATGGAAGGTTTTTGCTTGTTGATTACAAAGTGCTTTGGGATGGAAGGTTTTGCAGATCCCTCTACCCAACTAGAAATGATAAAAACAAACTCATTTAATGGGCGATAATTTAATGTGAACTTCAGTCTTTAATTAACTCCTATTTTTTGAAAAAAGAAACCCTGTTCGTTGTTCATTTTACAAAACAAGAAGCAGGTCGCTCAGTACCCAGCTCTCTTCAGAACTCTCTTGTTTGGTTCTCAATGTGGTATATAAATATGGAGTTTTCTCCTTTCAGAAAATAGGAGTTAAATACAAAATAGCCCATAGTCTTCATAGTAAATATAATGGGGGCAATAGAAATGAGTTTAATTGAAATGCACTGCTAGGTCTGAGGTGTTGACAAGGCTCACTACTTGCCTAAGGAAACCAATTCACTAATGATAAACATGAAAACAATGCACAAACATTTCTTTATAAAATCATATCTTTTTGACAACACCTGGATACATTCAATTTGTCATTAAACCGTTCTGTTGAAACTGATACAACTGAATACCTGTGTGTGTAATATACATACATATATATATATATATATATATATATATATATATATATATATATATATATATGTGTGTGTGTGTGTGTGTGTGTGTGTGTGTGTGTGTGTGTGTGTGCGCGCGCGCATGCATATTGTGAATAATAATCATTCATTATGCCTCTTAAATAATAAGGTTTTGTCGATGTAGTATTGATGCAAAGATAAGAGCGTGTGCAACATTATACACTTTTTTTTTTATCCTTTACCCTAAAAGCTTTGCAAGCTTCATCAAACTAATCTGTGTGGACACCCACCAAACATAATCTATTCTGAATTTTCCATTTGTGAATTTGTAGGGGTAGGTGAAGTCTTTTGGCAATAATTAACTTGAAGGTATGCCTGTGTATATTAACAGATAAAGATTCAATTTAACACTCAACTTTACTTCATGCTGAAAGGAATCCTATTGTGCTAAATCCACGATAACCCAAGGCATCCTAGCCATTACTGCTTAATTAACCTGCTAATAGCCACAGGTAGGGTTCCATCTCCCTAATTATCTAAGATATCAGTTCAAGTGCTAGAAAAAGATTAGGAAGGTATGTGCCACTCATTTTGTTTAAAAGACTGGTGCATTCACTGTTCAGAGTAAATATTGAGGTGCTTACAGCAGAGTCTGCAGACAACTTAATGTACAGCAGGGGGAATATGGAATGGAGGTATAAGATGGCTAGAACTGATAATTCAGTAAAGTTTTGTAAAAAGGAAATTTACAGTAAAAAAACATACAAGTTCAATGGAAACATGTGTTATATTATATATATCTAATAGCTCTTCAGATTATTTCAATAGCAGTTATCTGAATAATAACATTTAGTAATATAAAATCAAACGCTGACAGATTTCTAACCCTACAGTGTATAACCCCTATAACTACCATCTAATATATATATATATATATATATATATATATATATATATAGATATCTATCTATCTATCTATCTATCTATCTATCTATCTATCTATCTATCTATATATAGAGATATATATAATATATCTATATATACCTATATGGGTGTATCTAATATATATATAATATATATCTATATTATATTATATATATACGTTATAATATATATATATATCGTCATATATATATCTCGATAAATCCATTTAGTCACTTCCTTAGCAGGTCATCAGGAAAGTTATTTTCTGCTGTTTACCACTAGATGTCATTTGCTGTAAGCAGTGGAATAAGAGAGAGAAAAAACAGCTTGTAGGACAGTAGGTCAAGTTGCTGCATTGGTTAAGTCTCTAAACTAGAGCCACATAGACATACATAACAATATTGTGACCATTCCAGATAATACCACACTGACTGCTGCTGTGTTACCCTCTTACTGCACACGACTGCTTCTGTAACTCTGGAAAGCACACACACAGGGCCCTTAAATTTATTTTATTATTATGCACAAACTAATTAAGTTAATTGGCACATCAACTATAATACATTGAGCAGTATTATGTTACCTATTCAGAGCTCAGGAGACCCAAGGTAACAGCAGTACAATACAGTCCTGTAATCTGTTAGCAACAGAACAAAACATAAAACCTGCTCTGAAACTAACGGGAAGTCATTTCATGTAACTACAGTACATATACTAAGTGCATACACATTCAGTACAAATATATAGATTCCATAGCAACAGGAAGGAAATGTGGATTAAGGTGTGAGTTACAAAATCAATTTACAGGGGTTGTGTGCAAAAACCAGAAAAGCAAAGCACAAATTATATGAAAGTAAGCTACGCAGATATACGAATGCGATCCTGGGAAACAGGCTGACAATAAATACATCTTTTTCTTTTTTGAAAAAAAGATCTGCAATGTAACTCTTGACAGAGAAACTGATGCAGACAAAATAAAGCCTGCAACCGAAGTACAGTAGAGGTTTTAATTTGCAAATGTTCGCTCCGATCCAATTTGAACTCCCATGAACGGACACACTCAGACACAATGAGGAAAGAAATCTGGACAAACACATTTCAGACAGGAAAACAGGTCAGAGGCTGAGGCTGGCTGCTAACAGTGCATTCTTAGATTTCCCACTAGACAACTATTGGGGCATTAAAGTCTCCTGACATACACTGACGACTCAGACAAGTGATTTTACGTGTTAAACTGGAGTGTATCTGCTCAAAAGGCAGGTCAGTGTTAGCGAGTCCCATTAGGATGAATTGAGGTGATCTGTGAAGACATATTAGCATGTGCGCATCTGTACTTAAATGTTTTAATAAATATGGGGCCTTCATTTTTATGTTCCATTAGCCACACAGCTGTAATCATTTATTTAGATCTTTAGTAGATAATATAGTAAATTAAATTACACCACAACCATTACGAGTATGAAATAGTAACAACAAAGAACACATTATAAACAGCCTGCTAAATGGAAATGCACTCAGCCATAAAATACAGAACTCTGAATAAAAGGTGTGCACGCAGTGCGGTAAAAGAGAAATGTTGCTTATATCAGTATGTACACAAATCAAGTTCGGTTTTGATATTTATAAATTTATAAGCCACTAGTAACATATTTTATGTACACAAGGCTCCGACAAAAAAAAAAAAAGGAAATGTGTGGCAGATAAGAATACAGGATTAATCTTTTACCTTGATTACATCTGAAAGGGAATGCAGCTCTTCTATGAGATGTTAAAAAGCAAACTGATAGCAGGCTGTTCAAATATACTTAAGTATGTTGTAGAAAACAGAAACACACAACCCGGATTAGTTTAAGGCACATACACAGTCTGTGTGTTCCATAATAAATAATGGCATCTCCCTTCTGCTTGCTTCTTTTCTGATTAGCAGCACAGTAAGTCACTTGGTATGATGGTATGATCATGGAGGCAACTCTTGCAGAAGCCATTTGATAAACTTTTCAGGTACACTTCCAACTGCACTCAGTCTTCTTCTGTGCCTTTCATTAAAAGCCCTTCCTTTACTCGTTCCATTCAAAGAGCATATATCCTTTTTACATCTTTCAACACATTGTGTTATTTATTTAAAAATAATAGCCTCCATTGAGATGAAATATTTAATTTATAAGGTTGTAGTATTTACAATACCCATACTGGGCATTGTAAATGCAATACAGCATCAAATTTCATTTCTGTGAAGGGCTGACCACACAGATACACACATAGAAGTCCTTCTACGCTGTGTGATGCTGAAAGATATATATTTAAACAAATTAATTTCAATCAGACACACCTACACAAACCAGAATAGTGAACAGCAAGTTAAAATAAATAAATAACCTTTTACATAGCATACTATGAAGGATCACTGAAACCACAAGGGAAACTTTCTAAATTTACTTTCTACCCAGTTTTGAAATGTACCTCTTTTCACCCAACTAACCAGTCTGAGAAGTCTTTGCATGGATTGGTAGAGCACTTGATCAGCAGGGGTCGCTGATGGCAATGGTGTGTGCTAACCCCAGATGATTTTCGTCCCCAGCCCAATAATAACAACTCAGTAATAACAGTATACAGTATATAGTCTGCTCATGTTTGATTAACTTCTAAAATTCTGAGTTTAAAAGGAAACTGGGAAGTGATACATATATATATATATTTTTTTTTTAAATCAGTTTTCAGGTCTCTTGTTAATATATGAATATATAATATATGAACTGCTGTCTTTACAAGTATGTTACAAGTTACAAGTCTTTAGTTATAAAATCACAGAGAATTTTTTGCGATTTAGAATTGACTTTTACTCCCAAGACTAGTTGAGACTTTCAATGCAATTAACAACCTTACACTCAAATAATGATCATGACAAATGGAAAAAGTCTAACGCTTTTTTTAATTCAGTGAATCTGTACCTAGAGAGACTTTGTACTAACATAAAAAAATATATATACAAACCTGCGTGAAAGGAAATATCGAAAGTTATATTCAGCAATTTAACAAAGGGTTAGCCTCCCAATTTCAAAATTCTTAAAACAAAAAATCACAGACCAGTAAAGATTTATGTGGTAAATAAAGATAAAGCTTAACTATCTCAGTGCTGAACAAGATACATTAACTGCCCTGGAGGAGTATCAAAAACTTTGAGGGGGTAAATAAGGGATGAAACACCACAAAATATAAATATATTGGAGGGTGCCAGCGAGTTATTACTATACTCTAGTGATGCCTACTAAAATATTAGGGAACCTGATTTTAAACTATCGACTGCACTGAAGAAAAAGATTCTCAGACTGGGTGCAGAGAAGCCTCAGACAAAGTCCTCCACTACTTTATGTTTTATTATTAATGTGTTGGGTGTGTTTTTTTGTTCTCAAGTTTCTCTCTGACCCTGGTACATTAAATGTCTGGTTCATGAAATATTGTGAAAGAGCCCTACGTTACCAGCAGAAGGTGTAAAATCAGCACACTTCATAACAGTCTATAATGGAGAGCCAGCCCCATCTTGCCCTGCAGGCATATTGACGGAACTACCAATGGATGCTAAGCTTTTTCCGACAAAGCTTCGAAGATAAAGTTCTTCTCTTTTATCCTGCCTGCAAATCAATTCAAGGCCTTAAACCAAAATCCCATAAAATAACTTCAAACACTACTACTTACTCAAGAAAAAAAGGTATTATGGCTAGAACTCTTTGACATTTTATGACTGAAGTTTGGAGAAAAATGATTTAAGCGTGATCTGCTAAAACATCTCAGTGTCAGCGTTTCACCTCAGTTTTTCTTGACATGCAAAGTGCTATCTTTCCTGTGTTTGCTTTTGATTGTTCTTTACCACCCAGGCCTGGCAGTAAATACAAATGTTCCTTGTTAAGTTAATGGCTGCAGTAAATTTGAGTTATCTGGTAAGGAACCTTACTAGCATACAGCACTTGGTTCTTGAAATATTCATAATAATTATGAGCTGAACAGCAACATTTCCAATATAATCTGGATTTAAAAGAAGTAAGTTAGTTCTTCCCCAAGACAATTCCATGGACTGGGTTGCAAAGATAAAAAAGGGAGAGGGGCATAACTTCAAATAGAAAAGTTAATGATATTGCGTTAGAACAGATCATGCATTAGAAATGCACATGCAATCTGTTTCCTATTGATTTGATATGTTAGATACAGCACCAGTTCTTTTTGGGGTGAATCACCTTGAAACTGGATATGTATATATGTATTTGTGTATTTATGTATTCAGAGTTTTTAGATATTGAATCTTTAAGCACATTTTCAAAGTTTTTTTTTTGCTACAATGAAAACACATTACAATGTTATCAGAAAGGTTAATACATAAATATAGATAAACAAACAAGCCAAAAAAGAGGCTCATTTGGCACTCATTCTGAAGTGTAGCTGTGTCATTTTTTTAATATTGCTTGCACTGGAACAAAAAGCTTTGAAACCCAACCTGGCTATTGTCTGATTAATATGTATCAGTATGACTGTAACAATTATAACCAACCTTCCCTCATATATGGTAATATGATATTGCAGCATTTAATTAAGCTGCATAAAAAAATGTTGTAAGAATATAGCATTAGTGTATTAGTGTATAATTACCTAAGAATGGCACTCTTTCCATCTGTAATCCTGTCGCCGGGATCACTAATCTTCACAACTGGCAGCTAATGATGAAGGTCTCTTAAGCTTCACTTCTCATCTCTGCCCCTGCTTTGTACAGAGTGAAGTGCACTCTCTGTGAAGGGGCCACCCTACTGCTCTCCATACCCAAGACAAAAGGCGAGTGAAATTATCGAGAGTTCTCTGCTCAATAACACTGCTCTGCTGTTGTTTGTCTTCCTCCTACAACAAACAGACCCCAACAAGAGAGGGCTGCCCAGGTCGGGGAAGGCTTTCTGTTTTCATACTTAGAGGCAATATTCCGCAAGTGTACCCTTTATTTGTTCTTGTTGCATTAAATACTGAAAGTTTCAGATCAGACAATCTGCTTCCATATTTACCCCCGCCACACTGCCTGCATTCCTATAGTCCGAGAACTAATCCACACATTTTTTGCCAGGTTTCTCCAAGAGAAAACAACCCAATACCAAACTACAAGCAAACATATAACAGCCCTCTGGCCTACATGCACTCAAGTTGTTCGTTCTAGTTGTGTAGCTATAACACCGTTATTCTGCTTGTGGTACATGTACTTCCCTGGAGCAAAACCTTAGTAGATGCTCTGCATTCTGTTGTAAGATGGTGCATTGGATGGCATGCACATATCCCTTTTTGATATATGCAAGTTATAATATGCAAGGAGTGTTTGACTCTGTTTGAGGTTAATTCTATCAAAGGCAAGTTTATTTATATATACATATATATATATATATATATATATATATATATAGACACACACACACACACACACACACACACACACACACACACACAGGGTGATTGGAAAATAGGTTTACAATTGTTAAATCAATGCACCATATCATTGATGTGGTAAACTTACTTTCTAACTTACTTTCTAATCACCCTCATGAAACAAAGTACCAAGCGGCACAAATTCATTGTTATAACAAAAAAACGCAAGTAATGTTCATTTTGGGGAAAGTCTCTGGTCAACTGAACCATTCTGCAAGAGCAAAACTGCAAGGACAGTGCTCTTATAATGTGTCCTGTCTTCACCCATCAAGCGAGGTTTATCCATAAAAGTGAAGCTACAAAAAAAATAACTGGAGTACCAAAAAGTTACTGGCTTGAAATCCCACCGGCTGGTGCAATAAATCTACTAACACCACCCCACCCAAAGTGAATTGAAGACCATGCATACTAGCTGCCCCATTGTAATGCATTCCTCGCGCAGTGAGTAAACACATTTATAAAATGCTTTAGACATTATAATAACGCATAAGGACTGTAACGGTAAACTAAGACAGTAAATGGGTCTTTATTGTGAAATAGTAACACTTTATATTAAACAAGCAATAATTAGCCACAATTATGATTGTTAAGAGATGTTACCAAATCCTTTGTATTATATAATTTTATTACCACAACAATCGTCTAGACTGGAATCTTAATCTAAACCATAATTAACAGTTATTAAGAAACAGAGAATAATACAGATAATTACCTTCTAATTAAACTGTAGTAAAAACCCAGTTATTAATCATGGTCAATACAACTGTACCCTACTGGTGTGTGTTTAGGATGCAAGAATGTGATATTTTGCATTGCTATACCATGAGCAACACAGATAATATCGTCTTGTCAGCATGAAAAGGTCAGGCTGCCCATCACTAGATTTGGCTGACGTTGAATAGCCTGGCTTGCCTCCAAATTAGCAGACATTCAATTGACCAGAAGGGTTATTCCTGATAACACAGCCTGTATCAAACTGTCTCTGAATTGCATGTGTTTATAACTCTGCTGAATGCTATTGGGCCCTATAAGCACTGAGAGAAGATCACACATACAAGTAGGCCCCACAGGAGTGCCACTGCTAATAATGGGTGCTATTCTACAAGGTACTTAATGCTACCCTTTGTTACTTCCAGGGTTCAAATAACTGCTTAACCACATCTCACAATGGATCAATTAAAAAGAAAGCATTAGAACAGATCAGTTTAATTGTCAAGCTTACAGAGGTATTGTAAAAAGTATGTGATACTGTATTGACCATCGTTGTGTTTCAAGGGCCATCAGTAATACTTTTGTCTAATCAGAGACCTTTTGAGTCTCCTGTATCTCAACAGACTTCTTCTTTTTTTTTTCTATATCCCGTGTCAATTGTTTGTCATTTCTGTTTTGTTGACTAATTATTTTGTTTCAGATGTATTGTTGTTCTGCAGCAGCGAAAATTGAAATTAAATGTGACGTCTTTGCCATTTTTCAGTGCTTTCAGCCGTCCATTATAAATGCCATTTTTATTTTTTTATTACTTAGCTTTCTGTCACAGAATGGACATCTGCTCAGTTCTGACAATGGTTCTGCAAGTTTCAAAACTAAGAGAACATTTCTCTGTGCGTTTCTATAGTAATTTGCATAAAGCATTTAGATTTCTTTATGTTTAAATTACAGGTAACTGTAGTTTGTCTGATCTCAGCATAATTTTAATATGACACAGAACTAATTAACTCCTCTGTGTAGCTGGCAAAGCTGGACTTAGTGAGGATAATCCTTAGTAGCTCAGCTTTGTTACCAGAGCAACAGAATCAGCTTTAAATATTTAAACATGTTTTGTTGTTGTTGTTGTTGTTTTTTGCTTTACAATATGTCCTTTCTGTAATTTTAAAGTCCCATTAACTATAAAGACAACACATGCTTTTAATATTACATCAACATCTGCTCAAGGCAGAATAAGCATGTACATATCTCTGTATTGCACTGATATCATATCCATGATACTCTTCCCCCATCTCACACACACAATGCTGCTGTGCTGTAGATTAACAGCAAGGGGATGCTAGCGAGCAACTATTTTCCACACAAAGACAAACTGAGAAGTGTTGTTTGTTACCTGCTCTACTGTGCAACTATGTATTGTGTGTTTTAAAGTGTAATATTGCATAATTAAAACATTGGCCATATTCATAAAGCATGTACCTCAGGGCTATGTTTTCACTATTGTTAAATAAAAAGGTTGATATTATGAAACTTAAAATACAAAAAAACTGTCCATTTAAAAGCTCCAGCATGCACCTGTAACATGCAAAGTGTTGTAATGCTTTAATATGACCCTACATTCATTCATAGACCGACTTTACCCCTGTTGTAGAAACTGAGCTATTTACAAAGCAATGCAAAAGTATTTTAATAGAATCCCTTTAAACCAATTCAACAAAGCACTACTGTAATTGAGCAAAAAGTAAAAAAAGAGGGCATTTAAAAACAATATTTGTTTATGAACTGTAAGCTAAAAAAAAAGCTTAAGTTATTTTAGTGAAAAAATTGCATACACTGTAACCATAATTTTGTTTCATTCCTCAATAATACAAAAGCAGAGAAAGTCTGATCAGCAGGACTTTGTGGAGTAAAGGTCACTTATAAAGCCCATTATTTACTGCATTAACCATGTAAAAAGAAGACCCATTGCTACTTCTGCTGTCAGTATTTATTTGATTTTAGCACTGGTGTGACTGGGGGAATGTTGGCCTGTGGTACAATAAACAGAAGCTGCCTCAGGGCCTACTGTTGCATAAGTGTAGCCTAGCCTTTACTAAAGAGTAGTGAGCAATATTTAGAGACCACAGCCGATATAGAATTTCCAGCTGTTACTCTTTTAAAGCAAATTCCTCTTTCATACCTCTAGGAGAAAGGTCAATTCAAACTGGTGAACAGGTCACAAGGTCAAGCATTGCAATTTTCCAATACTTTTATGTGATGTACAAATCAGTTATTGCCCATATGGCTGTTACAATGATAACACGGACTATGAATAATAACACTGTATAACTACATATATTTATACTGCTGTGAACACAAAATCTGAATATCACAACAATGCATGCACTTTGGTGGGTTATCGTGTAAAGTGTGGCCTAAAACATTGGGCTCTTTTGAAATGCTCATTTTGAAAGAAAAATATCAAGAGAAGTCTTTACATATTTTACATTCAATCAAACATTTAGAGAAATATCACAAAATCTTTAAAGCTAACTAAGCTAAGCCAATTACATTAGCTTTACTGTGATCATGGGTGTCTAGTTTAAAATAAATGTATTCTCTTTTCTGGAGGGAAATGGGATCGAACAGCTCTAAAAAAAAAATGATAGAAACTTATTAAAAACATACACAATATATTTTGTGCCATGTCTACCTACAGATACATCAGACTCATGCTGAGTCTGTCAAAATAACATAAATGCAACTTCATAGCTCACACTCAATGGAATTGTACCCTGGGAATTTCTTTAAAACTCTGCAATGCTCAGCAAAATAGTTCATTTTGATTCAATTCGATCCCATTGCAACAAGAAAAGATGCACATTAAAACATTGCTTTATAAACTATTCAGCTGTATGTGTGTATGTAAGTAAGCATGTATGTGTTATAACTAGTTTCCACCTCAACATTATCATTTCCACTTCTTTTCTCCAGGGGTTATTCAGTATCTTGCACAGCAAGACGCGCAGAGCCCAATTTCAGACAGCCTACAATCCTAACTGGGATCCTAACGGGATGGGATTTCAACTTGGCCCTAATAGCAGATGGAAACACAACTTCTGATCAGCTGTGAGCTTCTTTGATTTTATTTTGCATGCACTACCGGTCTAGTCCCTTCCATTACCTGCAAGTCTCACTGTCTAACAAAGGTGGCCCCTGCTGCTACTCAGTGGCTGTTTAAATAATTGATCTACATGCAAGAGGGAGCTATAGATAAAAATAATGTTCTGGGTTCTTTTTTTTTTGTTTATTCAAATCAAAGTTTGTGAATGGCTGCGATTCTAATGAGAGTGAACAGGTCCTTCCTCTGACTAGCATCTGTAAACTCTGCTCGTAGGGGAATTATACCTTGACACAGGAAACTTCAGTTCTAAGCTGACCGTTTAGGCCACTTGCTTGCAAGACTGATAACTCGAGATGACATGTACTTGTACTGATAGCTCCAACAGCTAGTGCAAAGTATTTGCCATTTTCATACCTGGGTTACAACAAAAAAATAGAAAGCCATTTAGTTTAATAAAGGAATCAGGTGCAAAATGTATTTTGATTAAACTGATATGAGTTGATTGGATCAAAAAGACTGTATTTGCTCTTCTTATCATTCCCAAATGGGTTTTTATCCCCAGAAATATGGTCTGGAGCATTATAAGAATTGTTCTCTGTCCACTTAATCTACAAGTATACAGAAAGCAGACACATGTGTTTGCCCACATGCATATCCCATTTAACTGTTTCTCTTTACAATGCCAGCCGGGTTTAGGCGTATCATACTAAACCCTCAGTCTGGAAACACACTTTAAAATCATCAGCTGGTTATGAGGAGCTTTCTTAGCAACAAAACAGAATTAATTTACGTTGAAATCTGTGAATGACATAGTGTGTGATGAGAAGAACAGTTTGTACTGCAGGTTTGCTGTGTTGTGTGTTAATGGCTGCTGTACCAAACAGAAAAAAAGAATGTATGAACACCGTGTGATGTCCTCATTTAGCTCCAAGTTGTATACCATATATTTTGTTTAAAAAGAAAACAGCAGCTCAAGCTGCCTTTGATATGTAGAAATATGAAGGCAGCATAGTTATTCCATTTTCACTCCGGCTGTTCAGATGAAAGTGGCAAGAAGCAGAGACTGAGGACTCTGGATTAACAATGACATAACATGAACAAGGTTCTGTCAATGAACTGACACTTTATTTTACCTTCCATTGTCTGATTACCAGAAGAGCAGCATACTATCAACAGGGATGATCACATGAAGGCGGGAAAACACAACTGTCAGGCTTAAGGGACAAAGCCTATTCTTGCCATGCCATTCCCTAAATCCAGACATTAGAGAGAAAGAAATGAGAAAGAGTGGCTCACACATGGATAGCTTACAGGGGATACAAACGAAAGATTATGTTAATCTTCACTTCATTGTCCCCTGCAAAATGTTTTCATACCACGCCTTTTATCTGTGGAAGAAGGGATGCTCAGCCTCTCAGTGACAGTGAGCACTTTCTGTGTGGTTTCTGGGTAATTAACAACAGCATCAGCCCTTTTCTTTTTCTCTACTCAAGCTTATGGTCTTCTTAGGCTGGCAACAGGGGAGCTTCCCTCATCCTCTGCTTGTGGCCAAAGTGATATTCCCAGCCCAGGCTCGGCTACTCAAACCATCTGTTAGAGATAGGGAGATCAAAACCATCCCAACTTTCAGCAGCAAAGAATCAAATGGACAGCTTAAGTTCAGACAGGTGATTGAATTCATTAGCAGGGTGAGTTGTTAAATAAGCTTCTTTCTTTCTTTCTTTCTTTCTTTTTTCTTTCTTTCTTTCTTTCTTTCTTTCTTTCTTTCAAGGGTGAACCTTTTATCTTATTTCAAATTGGTTTAACGTTCGCATTTATGGGTATCATTATAATTTACCCGGATTTTCCTTTCTGTCTGTTCTTCAGTTCATTAACTGCTGCAACAAAATCTTTTGTAAATCATGTGACACCTCCGGAAGCATTTACAGTTCTGTAGAAGTACCAGATGAAACTGTTGTCAAGCTTATTTAAAAGAGCCATCATTATGGAGTGGACGAATTCAGAATTACAGCCTTGCTGCTGTGCCATTAAACAACATCTCCTTAGCAAAGCAATGAGGGCTATAATTTTAACCAACAAGGCATCATAAAAAGTCACCATAAAGAAGGAATGGGTCAGCTGTGTAGTTACAACAATGGTGGAAGATAGCAGTTCTGATACCTAAAGAAGTCATTTTTTCTAACCGGCTAACAGACTGAAAGATTGATTGTCAGTAAACTGGCAACACAGTAAAAAACAGACCTTGAGGTTTTACTTGGCTCTCTAAGCTGTATAAAATGCACAAAACAACCAGTAATGCAATGTCAGATCTTTACAAATTTCATGAAATCTTTTTCGGATGTTGAAAAATCCTGAACTGCTTGAATCCTTTTGTGTCCATCTACTGGGGACTGACCCATAATCTTTTTCCCAGGGAGAATACAGAAGCTGTGGACAGCCTTGCCATCAACTCCAACAGCTGCTTAAACTCACCAGTGGGGATAGTGACAATCCTGCTTCTAAAAGAACACCACAAGGCTTATGCTCACGATGCCTTGAGGAGCCATTCAAAGAGAGGTCAAAGGTGGCCAGAAGATAAAGTGCGGTACAAGAAGATCAGTAAAGCTGAATCTTCTTGATGTCAAATAAAAAAGCATTAAGCATGAAATAAGCAAATGTAATTATTATATATATATATATATATATATATATATATATATATATATATATATATATATATATATATAAGCAAAAGGTAATTATTATTTTTCTCCTCTCTGGCAGATCAAACTCCTGTTTCTTTACAAGGACTGATTGTTCCTGTCACGGGTGCTTTGTTTAACACAGACTGCAATACTCCGGCAAACAGGGGCGGCATCAAAGCGAAAGCAGATAGAGTCACATCAGTGGATTAAGGTCTTCTGCATGAAAAAGTTGCTACCTAGGGTGGAATTAACTTAATATGTGAAAGAATGTTATTGAGAGGGAATAAAGTACCAAAACTCTGTCATTCTCTTCGTAATGTCCTAATCCAGAGACTGACACAGAGGCCTTAGGCGGGTGTTAATGTTAATCAGTGAAATACTCATCTGTGTTCCCTGTCCTTATAGCTATTTAAACTTAGCCTAAACACAATTATTGTCCCTTAGAGACCAAGATGGGATATTAAGCTGGGTGAAAAGGACTCTGTCCCCACCCAAAAAAATCTCAGTGTTAAAGGGCAGGGGTGTCAACACTGGTAACTAAATTCCAGTTAAACAGATTAAACACACGTTCTGTGGACCTGAAAACAACAGTGGAATGAACTTCTAGAGAAAGGAATCCCATTTTCAAAGCATCCCTTAAACTGTTAAGCACTCCAATCATCTCAGATCGGGGAGTCTGTGCCTTAGCATATATTTTGCTCTTTATGTCCGGCACAATAAAGACTGTGATGTCCTTAAACACACATATACCTAAACATTTATTTATGAGCAAATATGCAACTTTGAAGCACTCAGTTAATTAAACTTGCTGGTGTTGTTGATGACGCTGTGGAACGTGAATGGCGGAGATGAAACAGTAACATCAAAAGGTTCTGGTTTGAACTTCTCCCCCCAAGTCAATAGTTTTGTGTTGGACAGTCTTATCTCAGGGAGTTTTTAGCCACTTCGTTAAAATCTGATAGCATATTTTAATGACTTTCTCACAGTTTAAATGTGCAGGATTTGGTTTCAACAAAGTGTCGTCTACAGGGACAATTTTGTGAATGTCCAATTTCCCCAAAATGTTAATTTTATTTCCACACTCCAGTCTCAGAAAGAGTGTGGTCTACCAGATCTATGGGCCAGCACTATAAAAAATGCAGAAAATACATTAAAAGAAAAGACAGATTTTCACTCTTTTCACAATGCTAAAGTTTACTTATGAATTTGTTCAATTTACCTCTGCTTTTTATGACATGCTACCAGGGGTTGCAGTTGCAGATCCCGGGGTCTATTGCAGCATCGTGAAAGACAACCCAAATTGTATTAGTCAATTACTGATGCACAGACCATTTCAATTGTGAGCTTGAATTGCCAAGGAAGAAATTACTTAAAAGATTGTTTGCTGTATCCTCAGCCTAACAATTCCCTTTAGAAATCACATGGAAATTGTCCATTCACAATTCATGTCATACTTTTAGCACCATGAATTGTGAGCAAATACAGCACTTTGATCTTGTATGTGTGCAATAGTTGCATGCTTATGTTTTGTATTTATGTTTGAATTTTTGCTACAATGAATTTGTCCATCTACTTGATGTCTCAGTAGCCTCAGAAGTGTGTTGGGGTCATTAAATGGTTCATCAGTCTTTGATTAAGTTGATATGATTTGGGGATTTCAAGCCTTTTCTGATATTTTAGTTTATTTCCATATATTCTATTTCTCAATGAAGTTTCAAAATGAAGCAGATTCCAATTATTGCAGGGAACATGGCTGAATGATATATTTTCATGTCGTAAAAAGGCCTCAATTTGAAATGGTGCCAATAAAAGAAATGTCTTTAAAAAAGGCTGTTATCTTATGAATCAATGGTGAAAAAATGAGCGCCATGCTGATGTAGCCTGTAAAATGTTTTCCGCATAATAAAAACACCATTTGGAAATTTTCTTTTTAATTTCTGTCTTGGTCTCTGAGCTGTAACAGATCTTCAATATAAAATGCATAACCTTCTACAGCTGCAGTAACAGCAGCAGTGTAATGGTTTGGTTTCACAGGTGAGTTTTAAGTGGCAAGGAAGCTTGCATCCCTGCAGTAAAAAAAAAAACTGCATACGAGAAACTAGAATGTTAAACTATGGAAGACACAAAGAACAAAATCAAACACACTTTAATAGAGCATGTAAAATGATTGTGGGGTACTCAGGTTAATAAAAATGAATTCAAACTAATAAAGAAAATCAGACATTCTCTATTGTATTCATAAAAACGTTGTTACACGATTATGAACGGAAAATTTGTAACCACTGGCATTAATATTGTTTAAGACTCGATCAGTTTAGTAAACCTTGACAAGTCTGCATTGAAAAATGTGTTTGAAATAAAAAACAAATCCCTTTTTCAAATGTGATAGCTCTTCATAAAAACAGCAGGAGCAAAATAATAAAAAAAATAATAAGCCTAGTTTAAACAGACTGTGTGGTAACGTCAACTGTAAAACAAATGATACATCTGACACTGCTCACTGCTCAGTGGACATGTTACACTAATATGGTTTATACCATCACTCAGACTGAGGCCCCTGTATTTGAAGTGATCATGTTTCACCCTGGCTCATGTGTTTGAAATTGGGGATTTTGTGGTGTGAATTAAGTATGCCATTCTGATGAATGGGTACACATTTAAAATCTGGATCGTAGGTCCTTAAAAAGACACTGGAATTGGTGCTTTATTTTGTTTTCTCATAAACAAAGATGTAGCATTGTCATCCAATGTACTGTATGTTATACAGAGGGAAACCCATTATCATTAGCCAGGGACACATGAACACATGGAAGGATTATTTGAACGATCTAAACAGTGGTAGAGTGTGATAACCCTTTAACCTGCTGAGGTTTTCTCCCATGTGTGATTTGCTAACATCAATAAATATAATTCAAATGCAGTGTCATAAGGTCTGGGACTGGGCAGGTTTAGAGGATTAAGGGCAGCGGTGTTTAAATCTGCTAAAGTGAACTGGTTTTGTTGAAAATAAAAGATGCACCTCAAGCTCAGCCCCTTTTTAATCAGTTGCCTTCCCACCCCCATAGTGGCTGGTCCTTCACAATAAGACATGCTGAATCATAATCACTATGTAAATTCAAAATTAATTATTTTGTTATGCTCACAGCTCATAGTCCATAGTCCATAGTTCACATTGACACTTCCAACTCCGAATTGATATTCCGCTCTTGACAGCCCATCAAAATGTAGACGCATCAATCATTTCTTGATAGTTGCCAGTCACAGAGGTAAAACTTTAAAATAAATAAATAAATAAATACATAATTTCCATATATAGTATAAAATTACATAAAATAAAAAGCCACCAATGTGATGAGAATTCAAATGTTTTCTCTTCAGTTTCTCTATCAGCAGCCCTTGATGGGATTACAGCATTGTAGAACACAACCTGTCATCTATTATTCTCTACATAACAGTCTACTTCGAAACGCAGAAAATAAAGGCTGTTATTTATAAAACCTATAGAATAATGCAAATTCCCAGCATTTTAAAGGCTAATTTGAACCCTGGAATCCATTAAGACTGTATTTTAGGAATAGCTTGTTTTTTTCAATATCTTTCTTAAAGGGTTCCATTCTCTATATGGGTTTTGCTTGTTTAGTTTTCAAAGCTGCACAGGCTACCGCCCCCACAGCATACTGCGATAAAGAATTCTCTCTGTTTACTTGTCAAACTGCAGGTAGTGTGCTACACCTGCACTTCCTAGGGTAATTTCACCTGGAGAGTGAAATGATCCCACCCGTTCAACACCATCTTTCCTGTCATCAATGCGTATCTAGCTTCAAATATCAAATGTCATGTTTCCGGGTATTTTTTTATTTATTAAGTTAATTTGATTCTCCAAACGAGTTCAAAGCCAGGTAGAGAAACATGGTAAAAACTCAATATTGAAGTACAATAACTCAGAACCCCTCATTAAATACCAAGACAAATATAAAAAAAGCAACTCAATTTTGCATTTAAAGTGAATTACTCTTTAAGACACCAGTTGCTTCCCATAATATATGACATGCTTTATTGCCAGAGACATGCTTTGACCCGGAAAGCATAACAGAGGTGAAATTAACCTAGGAAGCACAAGCATAAACTACAACTTGAAAGACAACTGGGAGCTTCCTTTAATCCAGCCCGGTACCACATATCAGTCTTTAATAAAAATACACTTATAGCACTTGAGATCTACACAGTAAAGATCACAAACGAGATTTATTGAAATATTTCATCAGCTGAGAAATGGCAATCAAAGTGTCTAGTAATGCCACAGTAGGTAAAATAGATGGGGATAAAATAGAGATGGGAGGGTCAAGAGAAGAGAGCCAAACTAATCTGATGTTAATTTCTATAAATTACCACAAAGGGAATACTTATTGACAGCTTTGTTTTAGTCTTAAATGCCCAGCTTTGCCACAGATTAAAGAGCTAGCATTGCCAGTCATTCTTGCCTATAGTCTGAAAGAGTCATGTGTTATTGACAGGTCCCATCAAGGATTTTGGACTACTCTTCACTTGTCAAACACAGTAGTGAACAAAACAAACATTGCATTTATTTATTTACTTACTTACTACCGCTTATACTACCCTCACCCTCGCTGCTCAGAAAGAAATAGAGAATAAAAAAAAAAACCTCCCGCAGAAAATAAACACAAAAGAAGTAAAATGAATAAAAATATGTGACCTCAGGATAATCTAAACTGGAAAAAAATCCAACATCTCTAACTGACCACTCATGCTCCATCAGAATCCCTTTTTTTCCACTTTGTGCTTGAATTCCCAATAAACAGCTTTTCTCCCCTGTAAACAAAACACTTATTTGCACCAAAAAAATTACAAATAGAAGGTGAAGTGAGCTGTACAGATTCTGTTTTGGGTATTCCGTTTTCTCATAAAATGGAGAAAACACAGGTTTTATCGTAGTTACAGGGATTACACTTTTTGTCACAGCCAAGTGGTTTAGGGTTACAAGATATTTTTTGACATCCTTAATGCAAAAAACTTCAGAAGAACAGCTAACTTAAGAACACACATGTGTACTTTAACAGGGTATTGAACAAATGCACTTTACACTCATTGTTGTGTTTCCACGAGACCCAAATGTGTTTGTTACAACAAATAAGGAGCAGCAACAAAGGTGATGTTTATAGGGTTTAATATAGGCTTCTATGCAGCACCCCATCATCAGGGATTGCGCTGTAACAGATGGCTTTATAATGAGGCAGTCTGAGACTTGTTTTTGTTAATGCAGATTAAAGGGTTACTTCCTTCTTCTAAACTAAACTTTCCCAGTGTTTTATAAGTTATATGCTATTGTTGCTCTTCAACAGAATTCATTGATGTAATAAATTAAGCTAGGCTGCCACGTCTCACAGATATTGACAAGTCATTTGAATCCAGTTCATTCTGGTAGGTAGAACAGTGGAAAAGTGATGCACCGTTTTGATCTTTCAATTGTAGTAAATGTAATACTGAAATAGAACATAGGAGGGTATGAGAAAATATGATTTAAAAAAAACACAGTACTCATAAACGACTCATAAAGTAGGTCACCTCTAGAAGTACAAGTAATATTCATTCTTGTTATTTTTTTATTTATTTATTTATTTTTTTAAATGATGTCTTGGTTTAGTTACATTGTCACGCTGAATTTGGTCCCCCCGGTTTCATTTTCATAGATTAAAATTAAAATATTAAAATCTCTACAAGATTATTTTTTTCTTTGTTTTTTTTTCCTTTGAACTGAGTAAGCAACACAACACAAAATCAAATAGGGTACTTGATGCATTTCATAATACATAATCTCATCTAAAAAATGCAAGAAATTTTAAATAGATAATAATAAGTATAATAAATATAATAATAATAATAATATAATAATAATAATAATAATAATAATAATAATATGGTCATGTGAATGTTGGATGATAAATCGTATCCCACAAATATTTGTTATATCCCTTTTTCAAAAATGTGTGTTTTGAGAAATAATGCATTGGTAAAGCACAGAAACAGCTGTCAAAGTATTTTGTTTTTAGTTGTAATACCCTAAGCTAGCTCATTTTTTTAAAAATGCTAACGATTGCACGTTCTTAAAATGTGTTCAAACTGAATTACATGCAATTTCATAATTGGGGGAGCATTTTCCCTGGGAGGGGGACTGTTAAATTTCAAGTTCATCCCCCTACCTTTTCATGGGGGGGGGGGGGGGGGGGGGTGCGACTAGGGGTGGAAGGATCTCATATACTATGAAAAATGAAATTTTCCAAGGGGGACCATTTTTCACATGACAATGTTATGTTATGATATTTAGGTAGACTTAGTCAAAACAATTGGCTTTCGTAATCATTTTCATATACAAAAAACACAGAATTAAAAAATGGCCAAGATAAAAACACAAACGTTAAATAAATATATATAAGGAACAGAAATGCTGAGAAACGTATAATGTTTAACAGATAGAAAGGAAAATACAAATGAACCAGAACATAATCAGACAACATGAAAAAAGAGAAGAGAAAAAGAGGGGCAATGAAAAAATAAAAATGATTCCTGGGTCGAGTGTTTTTTCATTTTTTGTTTTGTTTTTAAAGACTGGACATTGCTGAAAAAAATGCAATTGTGAGAGTAAAAAAGCTAAAAAGACTGCTTCGGGGAGAATAAGGAAAGGTAAGAAAAGAGAAAGAGGGTAAATCAGAAGGCAAAGGATTCCTATTTGAAGCTCCTGGAACACGAATGACCCCTATCTGAACTTTCTGTGTCCCTAACAGAGATTTGTTGGGGAGAATGTGGCCACTGAACAACTGAATACTTCTGATCTTTTTAATACCAATACAGTTACACAGAATCCCCTCATTCAGTACACTCTAGAGAAGGATTATACCATACAGAACCGCAGCAGGCTAAAATTCCAAACACCAGTAGCATTATCTTCTGAGATATTAAAAACCCACCCAATAAAGTTACCATAGACAAAAATAACGTCAATGACGACATTGAGCAAAAGGCTTTGATAACAACTCCAAACTGCAGTTCCTTATTCATTTCAGGTTCTATAGAGCAGATGTAGGGTCTCTGCTAATGAAGTTCAATGATGTTCAGTGTTTACTAGGTATAATGATCTGCTACAGAAATACATGGCTTTGCTCAGATCAGCTAGGTATATTTAACAGGTTCAATATAAAAAAAATAAAATAAAAAAATAAAAAAAAAAAAAAATAGATTCATTCTCAAAGCAGAGATTTCACTTTTGGACCCCTAATTGATATCACTATACCGGTGGTACAATTTCCTACATTTATTTTATTAGCTTTTAGTCTTTTTAAAACTACTCGTGCTCAGCAAGTGTAACCATGTCACTTCACGGCCGTGGATAAAGGAGGCATGCATTTAAGAGAGCAAGCTGCCAAGATCATTCTGATGACATTGACTGTCAGGAACTATTAGGGCTTCCATATCTTCAATGTTGGCTTACTCAGCAATGTACAGTAGGGCCCTCTGGTACTGGTTACATAGGAACATCTTTAGTGTGATCCTCTGAAGACCCAGCTTCGCCCAGATAATGGTAGAGAGTGAAAATTGTTCTGGGTTCAAGTGTTGTTCAGGGAGAGCGTGAAGGAATGGAAGGGGTGGAAGGGCATTAGAAAATAACAACAACAACAACAACTATTCAGGGTCCCATTTCTACCAGACTTCATATTTAGAAAAGTCTACCTTCATATTTTAGAAAAGGGCGAAAGTATCTATCTTTTTGTTCCCCCTCTGTTATAAGGACTTTATTCATTCTTATGAGTAAACGCCACAAGTTTCTTTGAATACTAAAAGATAACCACATATATTCTGGGTATCATATAAAGTCATAGCATCGTAATGATCAGGATAATTTTTATTTTTATATATATATATATATATATATATATATATATTTTAAACAGAGAACTTGTAATTTTCTAGAAGCGCGGCTATCTCTCAGTTTTTTCTCTGAAATATTCTCATCTTGAATAGACTATATTTTGTATACACATGTACTTAGATAATGTTCATTAGCTTCAATAATCTGTGAAATCAATTTTGTTTTCCCCCCATAAACTGGTCTAAACAACCGATATTGCTTTGACTATACATTTTGTGTTATGTGTTCTGTATGATCTCATTTAAATATATCTGCATATTTCCACACCCACTTCCCTGCAAGCGCTGCAAACTGTAGGCATTGCCCATAAACCACAGGGGTTCCTGGTGCTGAAAATACAATGTTCTTCAAAAACCATCTGTTAAATACAAAGAGTGATGCCAAAATCTCATGAATGATGGAAAAAGAAGATTCACAAGCAATTTGGAAATCTTGCCCATAGGCTTAAATATGGATAATGAAGATTTGCCTGTTAGAAAAGGCCAGCAGCGATGCCACTTTGCAGCCAAGCAGATCTGGGGCTGGTCAGAACATGTCCTCTGTAGAACACCAGAGGCTGATTAAGACTTACAATCCTTATTAAAAACCTTACCGGCCCCCTTTCCATTGCAATAAAAAAAAGTGCTGTTTTTTTTTTTTTTTTTTTACTTGAATTATGGACAAGTAGATTTTACACTTCAGTACAAAAAAAAAACATACACTGATGCTTCCTAGTACCTATTCACTGCCTGTTCTGTAGATCACATGGTTTGATTGCTGTTAGACCATTGGAGTGAAATTTAATTTTAATTTGGAAAAATTGAACTATGAAAAAATAAGCCAAGAACCAACTGAATCGGTAAGAAATGTGTTTGGTTATCCCTCTTAAATGGGTTATTAATCAAGGCTTGACATAAAAACATTTCCAGACCACTCAGGAGCGTACATGTTTTCTCACCTTTATCATTTTGCCCATGATCGTTATCCTTAGACTTGTGAAACTCATTGATTCTGCAAACACACTGGAGGTTCACTTCCTGTTTAGTAGGTATGAGGTCACCGTCTGGGCTAGTAAACTTCTGACATCTGAAAAGTTTTTCAAAGCCATTTCTATTGCATCATCATTTATAGTATCTTGAAGCACTGCAACAGCTGTGGTTGAATACAGCACGTGTACAATAAAAAGAATACGTGAAAATTACTTGAAAGCATTTAACACATATAATAAATGTAGATTTAATTTGACGGTCTTGTCTACTTTGTGAAGGTTCAAGGTTCCTATTGCACCACTGTTGTAAAAAAGAGACAACGGTCATAGTAAGTGGACAATGAGATTTCACTGCAGCGTTTTCATCCCTCATGCAGTATAAATAAAGAAAATCGGAAAATACATATTTCAAACAAAAAGGAGACCAAAGGGCATGTGAATTAAACAGATCGATTTAATAAGAAAAAAGCAGGAGGGGATATTGAATGAAATCGCTACAGTGGTTGTTTTTGTTGCAATTTTACATTTGATTTGTTTGCTTGATAAAATCTCTTGACACCCTGTAATTTAGCAGTTGCAAATCCTGGCTTACGGTTTTGTAATAAAAAGAAATATGTGGCTAGAACTGTCAACAATAGTCACATCAGCACCAAGTAGGACAATGGGAAAGATAGGATGAAACAATGGAAATAAAAACAGGAGGCTTATCACTAAACATGCATATTGTAGCTGGATTGATATGTTGGTTTCCTGAAGCACTCAGCATGCTTGGGTAAGAGATTATATACACATACATTGCTCCCCCTATATAACTCTGTAGTCGGGAGCCATAGTTAAGAGACGTAATGGCATTATGGGGCAAATGAGAGCCGTGACTGTACCACCTTATAACCTGTTCCACAGTATAAAGGGCTGCCTTATAAAGGGGGAGCACTGTATATATGTGTATGTGTGTGTGTGTGTGTGTGTGTGTGTGTGTGTGTGTGTGTATATATATATATATACACAAACACACACACACACACACACACACACATGTTGTGTTCTAAATCTAATCTTTAAAGCAGAATGGCCAAGGTAGCACCTAGCGTGTATCTACCTAGCATATATCTTTCTGTATGTGCCACTGTAAAAATGTAACATGTCTATCAAGGCTTTGCAATGCTCAGATGTCTGTGTGCTCCTATTAGCTGACATCAATGACTTTGTAATTTACTTATATTTAACTGTAATTGTAATTTAACAAAATAGCAATGTAATTGTATTTTCAATTACCCCAGGTCTGGTATCAACCCTATGTCTGTTCATGACAATTTCAGGTACGGGGTTCAGTATAAATAAGTACAGAATGGATCATTAATATGATCATATGTATCCAACGGTTAACTGGTTTAGTGGATCATAAATAATGACATTGGGATTATTACTTTTTTCAGAATGCAGAATTAAGTTCCATTAATAACACTGTAATTCTTGATATAAATGGGCTTGAGCAATCTGACTGCATAGAAGCAGCTGTGCAAATAATATTAAAAACAACATTACTTCAAAAGCGACATAAAGACAACAGCGATTATAAAGGCGAATTACAAGAATGCAAAAAAGTAAACATGAAGACATTTTGTTTATGGATGAACCAAATGTGACATTTGTTTAACTACCATCAAGCAAGCTAACCTTGTCATTCATGCCGTGCGAAGGTTGACAGAAAAGAAGAGTTTCAGTTGTTTTAATTAAAAGTTGGGAAGTAACTGCAATAAGCACGTGACATGAAGCCATTATTATCAGAATTTTAATATACTGCTGGCCACTAAGAAAAATTTAAAAAATCATGCTGGCATACCCTTTAACTCAAACTGGTTTGGACGATCTTGATGATTTCCTGCACCCAGGGTGGTTCTCAATTTGAAATAGAGAAAATTGGCAGAATTTAATTTGGTGGCATTTTATGGTCTTAAAAAAAAAAAAAAAGCTCATTAAAACTACCAGAAAGGCCTGAAGACTTTTTTTCTTCTCTATCACTAATTAACTCTACAGTAGATCAAAGAAATACTATTATGGATCTGTATAAATCATATTGTCAATTTACTGTTGATGAAGCAACAAGGTACCAAACCCCAGACAGGCTTTCTCCCTTAACACTTATTTGTTTTAATGAGATTATACTCTGTGGCGGGCTGACCGTTGGACAGCTATGAGAACTCTTCAGACATCCCTGCTTATTGCTCTTTACTGTCTGTAAGTTGCCCTTTAGATATCTACCCTGTTTTTTGTCTAAATCTATTTTAATACAATGATCACATGAAGTAATGAAAAGTTATAAACAACTGTCTTGTGGCTAGGACTTTGCATCTTTGTGAAAAGTATCCCTTGCAGCTCCCAGCAGGTTTTCTCCAACATTCCCACATCACCTGAATAGGCCCTGTGCCTGCAGTTTCGTTTCTCTTGCTAAGTATAACAGTTTTTTGTTCCTAGTATTGTACATGTTTGTATAGGAGGTTTATTTGTTAAATTGTTTTCATGTCCCCTTGTCTGCGGTCCTTCTTGGACATCTTGAACATGCAAATGCCAAGAGTTCAAATAACAGGCTCCAAAGAAGACGGTGAGGAAGTACAGTATCTAGGTGGGTTGAGCACCAAATTAAACTACAAGAAGCCGGGGCTTCAGAACCCCCTATTATAGACCCTCAGACAAAGCTAAATCAAGCATACCTAGGAATAACCCTTCTAACTGGAACATAAAGTCTGTTCATTTAGGGGTTTTGATTTGAAAAACAAAGGGAAAGAAACTGGACCGAAGGCTGACCTGATGCCAGCAGACACATGGTGCTGCTGTGTGCACCGGATCATGAAGACACCCAAGTGAAGGTAGGGCCACATCAGGAACACAAGCCGTGACCAGCCACAGCAGAGCAGACAATCTGTCACCCTTCATAGAAAGTCACCGGAGCCGAGGAGCGAGGTGCGTTAATGTTGCAGGACACAGAATGGCCACACTGCCAGTGGAAACTACAGTTCACAAGATAACCCGGTATGAACTGGGAATGCTTTTATTTATATTTACCGTCATGATTTATCTATCTATAATTCTGGGAAATGATTTATTCCTTATCATTTGCTTGAACAGACATGGAGATTAATTTGCTGTTTCTAGTTTTTTTTTCCCCCTAAATGTAGTTTTTTTTTTCTGTTACCTTTTTTTAGACAGAAAGGTGATATGTGTGTGTATGTGTGTGTGTGTGTGTGTGTGTGTGTGTGTGTGTGTGTGTGTATATGTGTATTATTTTGTCCTTCATGTGGACATTTCTGAAGCATGATGCTTCCACAAACAGTGGGAAACATTATGGCTCATAAAACAACCACGTGTGAACAGAAAAACAAAAACAAAACAAAAAATGAAACACAAGGGAAAATGAAATGTTCAGAGTACATTCAAAACATGACTTGCAAGTCTACCATATGATCCCAACAGTCATAGCCATTATATGACTAAATGTTTTGGTCTTTCCTTTTGCTTCAGCTCCGAGTTTGACTAGTCTGACAGGCTGCTGTTTCTTTGGACCCTTTGCGTCGTGTGCTTATCCAAACTGTACCATGTCGTGGTATTAAAGGATAACAGGGGTTTGGATCCCAATGAATGTGGATAGCTGAGGGATTCCACTTGTCATATAATACTTCACATACAATGTTTGCACTAAGAATTAATGCAGATTATCATTCAATAACAAACACGTGAGACAACACAAAATACACTGACAAAGAATACTGGTTATAAAAGAAAGGTACAAAGCATTAAATAACATAGTAACCCCCTTTGCTTTCATCTTGAGGACCAGATTCAAAGTCATTTAATGGTATTTAAAAAAAAAAAAAAAAAAGTATTTACATTTTCAAACACACATTTTTCATGTTTAAAACATTTCCTTAAATGCTCTTTTTGAAGCTGGTAAAATTCAAAATAACTCTTTGCAGTAAACAAAGTCTTAGTCTTTTTCTAATGATCTGTCAGGGAACCGGAGAAGGATGTCCTTAAAAAAAAACATTTAACTGCATAGAGAACAAAATATTGAACTCAAGGGACAAAAAACAACAAAACAATTAACTTATGAAAGGTTCCCAGGGGCGTGTGAGATCCCCAGTGACCACATAAACAGGAATCACTTTTATTACTGATAACAGCTGCCTTAAATAGTGGAATCAATAACACGCAATGAACTGTTTCAACCAGAAGAGACCCTGGTCACAGAATTGTATCTTTACTGCAAACACACAAGCATACTGAAGACAACAGCCTGGAAGAAAAGACCACCACATCCCTTCAGTGGACAAGCAGTACTTAATGAAGACACAAGTGGTTTTGTTAACCCCCAAACACAAAACACAAACACAAGCCAAGGAGCAGCTATGGAGGAAGAAGGACTGTACTATAGTTTAGAAAACTGGAAGGTCATGCATTAGGCTGCCACTTTCTAGCATAAATGCATATGCATTATTAAATGTACTATATGAACTGTTTAGTTGGCTTTATATATGGTAAAACTGATTATTTTCATTTAGTACTGTAATTGTGCAGCTAGCTGTCAAAGCCTTGCACAGCATAGGGAACTATTGTAATACAAGGACATTAGGGTTAACAAATTAAGCTTCTATTACACAGTTGAGTTTTTTTTTTCCTTATAAATAATATCCTTTCCTGACTTGCCCTCATCATCTTCTTGCTAACCTTTGCAACCTGGAGATAAACAAATGGGAATAGCTAGTAGTTAATGTATTGTTCATGAATAGCAGGTCTAATTGAGCTGCAAGCTTTGCAAGTGATGTTTAGTAAATGTTGTACTGTAATAGAACAACAGTAATTATTATTTATTAAGGTACAATTAAAAAACAAGACATTTATACATACAGTACACACATACACACAAAATCTATGGGTGTAGATATTCATACATTTCTGGGGCAAGCTATATACACCTCATGGGTATGCTTAGTTATTAGCCAAGTGAAATTGAGAATTAGGTGGCATTTAAAAATGAGTCATCTTTTGAAAAGCATACCAGCAATAGTCATGGTTTAAGAAATTTGCAATGCTCAACTGGAACGGAAGCACCATTACAAGAGCCCAGTTGTGGTAGCAGTTTAATCATATGTAACATCTACCTTTGGAACGTTGCAGAAGGAGTGTACAATGAGCTTAAACCCTGCTCTTATATTGCACACAGCAGGCCCTTTTCTGCATGTTGTGCTCTTTGAACACTATTTTGTTATTCTGACTTAACCCTGATCTTAATCCAAAATACAAAAAAAAAAAAAAAAATGCTGTGCACGTAATTATTTTTTAATTTAACAATGAACCCAGTTAGGAGGCTATGCACTCTTACACTTCGGTCTTTTCTGGAAATTAAAGTTCCTAAACATCCTGAAAGAAGGTCTGGGTGGGGGGTGGGGGTGGGGGGGAGCAAGGTTATTAATTATTTCTTTTCTTTCAAAGAAATTTATAGATTTGAACATTGCAACAGGAAGGGGATGAACATGCAAGAATGTAGCCCTTTTGTGCTGGATTAATTTGTCAACAGCAAGCAAATTATTTTTAAAGCTATGCGTGACAAGGACGTTATCGTTTTCTTTTCTGTAAATTTAACTCAGGAGAAAGGAGTCTGTTGCAATTTTGTACTGTACTTTGTAAACTGGGCCTCAAGAAAGGCCATACGAAGGGATTTGAATTAAACAGTCTTTCCCCCTTTTAATATCTCACAAGAGATTTTTCTGCACTGGTTCATTTAATTTAGTGGACACAGCAGTGTGGCCCATTGACTGAGGGCTAAACTTCTGAAGGGCCTGGTGTGCACCTCTGTTAAAACGTGGGAAGAGACTAGAGCTGGACGTGAATTAATTTGATTCTGTACATAATTCTCCTTCAGTGGGTTTCTCTGTCCCATTGCAAAGGCATGAAAAGGAGACACTGAGTTTGATTGCTCAATATTCATCTACATTTTCCCCTCTATGGGCACAATATGCTTGGCTTAATTAACTTTTCTCAAAGGTGAAGCAGTGCGCACCATCTGCTGTGAGACAATCACATTTGAATGCCTCTTGGAATAATCCTGTTACTTCTTTAAAAAAAATAAAAAGCTATCATAATGCCAACAAAACAAAAACTTCCAAATAGTATCTTACTCAAGGAAAAAAAAAAAAAAAAAAAAACTTAATGCATAATAATGGCACTAGTCATATTCAGCCCTGGTGTTGATACTGCGAGATAAAGAAACTGAAACAAAAATCAAGCTGCATTCAAATCTAAACGCAGTCGTCGTTTTAAGCCATTTTCACATCACATCAAATCAAAAAAAAAAAAAAAAGAAAAGAAATACTGCATGCTTTAAAAGCCAAGCTCAAGAACGATTGTACGGTTGGAGCATCATACAATTGCCTCCCCAGGCGAAAAGGAAAGAATTACGCGAAATCAAATTAACATGTTAATTCAAAACTCAAATTTCTAATAATTTTCCGTAGTTCCGTCCCTTCATTTTTTTTAATAAAACTCAAGGACCACACAGTGCCATCAAGGGCCAACTGAACTTGCTCTAAAGCTGGGTCATTATTTGATCTTTGTGGCTGGTAATCTGATTACCTCATTGTGGAGGTAAACTTCAGACCCAATCTTGTTAGCAGCTGGCTGGAATGGATTACTACAGCTACTGAACTGGAAAATGAACTGAGCAGTTTGGCTTTGGCCTTGCTCTCTTTGAGACCTGGAATGTCTCCTTCAGGGTGTCTGCTCTAGGGTTTTTTTTTTTTTTATGGCCTTCTGAATTAATATATTACCCTTGAGATCTTGAGATGCAAAGTAAGCTTTTTTTTTTTCACCAGCATTGTGAACAATACAGCATTTGAAGAAAAAAAAAAAACTACTGCATATTATGTTTTGTTTCGTGTTTTTAAGTAAAGGGTTCTACCAAATGATTAGGCCGATGACTGAGCAAAGTAAGCGGCCTCGCTGCTTTTATATTGTAAAATGAGCAAGGTTGCTAAAATATGCAAATGCCTCCACAAGAGTTGTGTGGTCTCTGTCTAAGACACTCACAGTTTTGCTTGTGGTCTTATTGCAGCATCGAGTGTTTTACAGTGAATGCACATCACAATCAAAAGCACAAAAAGTCTCAAAACAAGCTTGAAAGGGTTCAAAGGATCCAAAAGACAAAAAGGACTAAGCTGGGTTTTTTATGTACACTGAAAAGAAGAAGAAAATATCAGTTCTCTATTGCAGCCTGTTATGGCAATGTTACCCATATCAAAGCATTATGTGGCCATAGAAAGGGTACTGAAAATTTCCTTGCAAACCATATGCAAAGAAATAAGCCCAATTTAGGCAGGCATCGATTTTGTTACATGAACCACTGAATGCTCTTTTTGACACACTGTTGAGTGAACAAGGAATTCAAAGAGTTTGAATTCGATCAAGTTTTCTACCTCAATAGGTTATAATCAGTCCTAAAGTATAGAGCACTACACGGGGTAGTGGGCTAATCAGGGTTTTTTCTTCCCTATTATCTTCTCATGCACAAGGGTAACAGCACAGAGAAGTAGCTTTTATATTGATCATTTGGAACTAAAATTGTAATATTTAATTCTCGATTAGGCAGCGCGCTAATGTTTGAGATTTAAAAACTCAGTGAGTTTTTGTTCTCTTTTCATGAATAAACTTCAAGACAAGTTGTGAATAGAGAGAAGTACTGCCATTTGCCTATGTATAGTGAGCTTGTACAAAAAAGGTATGATATATATATATATATACACACACACACACACACACCACACACACACACATACAGAATATATATATATATATATATATATATATATATATATATATATATATATATATATATATATATATATACACATATTAGAAAATGCAAATCCCCTGGCTGCTTACAAACTATTTATAAAGTAGCAATTATATTTATCAGGTAGCAATAATTACAAAAGAAAGTGTTACAGAAACATTTACCAATGTTAAGCTAGAGAAACCAAACAGAAATACTTTACACGGTAATGATTTCTTCAGCTGAATTGACTTATCCATTGCTTCTTATGCTGAGTGCTGTAGTTCATTCATAAACTGAACATAAATTATGAGGTAAAAATATAGGAAACTGGACAAGTAGAATTTTCTTTTTAGCTAAAGCCTTCTTCAGTGTAAATTATTATGATGACTATTTATCTGGTAAACATGTCACCACAGTGTATAAACTACAGAGTTATAAAACATAATATATCTTCCTGAAAAAAGTACTCTAGAGGCCTCCCCTAACATAATGTTCCAGTGAATATTTTACAATGCCTGGGTACAGAAATGCACTGGTAACATTAACCCACTGAATTAGAGTCAACCTGCTCACTGAATCTGAGAAGATATAGGGCTGCCCCTGGGATAGTAATGTACACACAGCACACAACCCTTGGTACAACAGTGTGTGTGTGTGTGTGTGTGCATGTCTGTATGTCTGTATGTCTGTGTGTCTGTATGTCTGTATGTGTGTGTGTGTGTGTGTGTGTGTGTGTGTGTGTGTGTGTGTGTGTGTGTCTGTATGTCTGTATGTGTCTGTGTTTGCGTATCTGTATGTATGCCTGTGTGTGTCTCTGTATGTCTGTCTTTATGTCTGTATCTGTGTGTATCTGTGTTGTCTGTATGTATGTGTGTGTATGTTTGTTTGTGTGTGTGAGTGTGTGTGTGTGTGCCTGTGTGTGTCTGTATGTCTGTATGTCTGTATGTCTGTGTGTGTATTTGTGTGTCTGTATGTCTGTCTTTGTGTCTGTATCTGTGTGTATCTGTGTTGTCTGTATGTCTGTGTGTGTATATTTGTGTGTGTGTGTGTGAGTGTGTGTTGTATGTCTATGTGTGTGTGTGTGTGTGTGTGTGTGTGTGTGTGTGTGTATGTGTGTGTGTGTCTGTATGTCTGTCTGTGTGTGTGTGTGTGTCTGTATGTCTGTCTTTGTGTCTGTATCTGTGTGTATCTGTGTGTGTCTGTATGTTTGTGTGTGTGTGTCTGTGTGTGTGGATGTCTGTGTGTGTGTGCGTATCTGTGTGTGTCTGTATGTCTGTATGTCTGTGTGTGTATTTGTGTGTGTGTGTGTGTGTGTGTGTGTGTGTGTGTGTGTGTGTGTGTGTGTGTGTGTCTGTGTGTGTGTGTGTGTGTGTGTGTGTGTGTGTGTGTGTGTATCTGTGCGTGTCTGTATGTGTCTGTGTGTGTGAATTTGTATTTCTGTGTGTGTTTGTGGCCCCAGGTAAAGGTCAGCAAGTACACATGAGGCTGCACTCCATGCATATGCATGTCTAACATCTCAAATGGATACAGGTTGCATTCTACACCTTTTTATTATTAATGTCCTACCTGTTTAACATCCTGTAGTGTGTGCTTTGTCTACTGCTATTTCTGCTGAGAACATTACTTTCCATGCTTACTAACTATTGCTTCAAAAAACTCCTCAAGGCTGATTGTTGGGGGGGGTGGGGGGTGGGAATCATATTAATGTTGCACTGTACTCTGCAGCCCATAGGGAATCATTGTTCACTGAAGCCTGTGTAACACTGATATGCTGCCCCACCTCCCTTGCACACAATCAGCCTTGAGACATTCACCCCAGCATGAAGATAATATCTATCATGTCTTAATTGCCTTAATGAAATACTCTTTCTAAAGACAGGCTGTACACCGGACTACTCAACATTGTGTCATACAATAAATAGATCTGCTTGAAGCACAAGACAAACGATTTAGCCTAATGCCAATTTTTTTGCTTGTACCAGCAATGAAAAATAAAAAAAGGTGATTTACTTTAAACTCAATCTTTATTTGAACATAAAGGAGGGGGACAACTTATCATCTCTGTGCTTTAAGTATTTCTACACGATACAACCTGGGCTTTGACACAGAGAAAAATATTAATGATGGTGCTCATCTTACAAAGGAATTGGATTTCTCTTAGGATATCACTAATTTCCTCTCTGTAATATGCTTATGAATCCGGTGGCAGAAGTCACAGAGAGAGAGGTGAGAGAGAGAGAGAGAGAGAGAGAGAGAGAGAGAGAGAGAGAGAGAGAGAGAGAGAGAGAGAAGCCTAAAGAAAAGCTCATGCCTTAATTATCAGGACTCTAGATTAAAATCATCTTTTTAGAGATTAAATGTTATTTAACTGTTACTTTTTTCTTTTCTTTAAGCAAACTCAATTAATAATATCAATTTATCTTTTCTGTTTCTGTCAGTATGGATGTTCAAATGTTGCCCCAATTTGGAGCAAAAGGACAGCAGAAAATAACCCTGTCTTCAAAACAATAATTGCATTAGTTTAATAAGTGACTACATAATTGGTTCTATTGGACATCCTTACAATTCTGGCAATTACATATTCCCCAGGTGCTCCTGCCTTGTCCTTTTAGTCTAATCCGAGTGCATTAGATTATTACTATTACCCAGCTATATCCATGCATTGTGAAAGAATAACAGAGGCTTTGGAAAGAAACATGTTGTGATGCAATAAAAATTATTTTAAACTATTTCCTTATACATTGACCTATAGACTGGCACCTCCCTAATGAAAAAATGTACTTCAGAAAAAAAGAGTGAACGAACAGCCTTACTGAAGACAAAAGAGTAAGACCACTCTTGGTTTTTGGCTATGTTTATTTAATCTTAGCAACTGTTGACAGGCAAATGTAAATGAGCTATGCCCTGGAAGACTGCTGGTTTTTTAAATAATTATTTAGTACAATGAAAGCCCCTTAATGTGATCATGTTGGTAAATTTTGATCACACAAAGTGATTGATTCAATAGGGTTATGTATTGGGAATGATTCAAATAAGCAGTTTTCACTGTATTCTATTCAAAGACCACTCTGATCTGGGGTAGTGTTTAAAGAAATATTATGAGTTTGCTGATCATCATGGAATTTCTCAAGGGTGCATGGAAAATGTTGACACCGGTAAGGTAAAAAAATAAAAATAAATAAAAAAAAACTAAAACATTCATCCACATTTGTTCTGTTAATTTCATGAATGTATCATTCAAAATAATTATTTATTTCATGAATGTATCATTCAAAATAATTATTTATTTCATGAATGTATCATTCAAAATAAAATAATTAATTCAAAATAATTGCTGTTGTTTTAGAAAACAGAGTAAGGGTTGGATTAATGTTTGCCTTCTTTAAGTTGGTCTTTTTACCAAAAACTTTCTGCCATTAAAATGGTACTTTTTTATGAAACCAAGCAGCGTATGTATTTTTAACTAGCCTAAATCCATTAACCACGTTTGACATAACTTGCCAAGAACATCAATCCTCAAAGCCATCAAGCTTCTTACAAATTAACAGTTTGCATTAGTTACAATGATTTGAATGGAACCAGGGTGCATTATTCGATGTTTTAGTAATGTTTATGAAAAATTAAAAACAAAAATTAAAATTACCATTTCTCACCTAAAAATCTTAGTAGGACAACATGTCAGAAATGATCAGAAGAAACAAAGATAACCAGACTCTGTAGGGGGACTTGGTCAATGCATAGTTTCTGGATCATTAACCATCACTGGTGCCCTCCTTCAGACAGTTAGTGACACTGAAGACTAATTGGTTGATGAATTGAAAAACACCCTGGTTGTGTCAGCTGATCTTGAGTTCAAGTGTGTGAAAGCAGCTCTAGAGAGATCTTGTTTTAACAATATGAAGAAAGTGAGAAGAACCATAAGAGACTATCCAGCGCTATTTTAATTATTTAAACAGGCCAAAATACCACTACCCTTAAACTCCATATAATATATAGTCTGAAAAGGCTTTGTATCAGACGGAGATGATCTCACATTAAAACGATTTATACTGTTCAACTATGTTCATTTAACTAAGTATTACAAAAGCTGTAAGAAACAAGGTGATTTTCACCTCAGTCAGGTTCAGGAGTGGTCAGAGCTCCAGAACAGTCATGGGGTGGATATCAACACAAACGTCAATGTACCATGCTTCACCTGTGGGCTTCAGAGCAGAGCACAATACTCTTATGCTTCCCCACCTCACTTCAGTAAACAATCTTTTGAGATTTACAACTCAATTACAAGAATGTCACAGGAATGTATATGAGCAGCAGAAACCAATACAGTGTTACAAATCAAAATATCCTCCATAACCACTAAACAGATTAGAAAAACGGTCAACACACTGTCATGTGACAATGGAACACAGTTATTACCCAGCATGCATCTACTCCAGGTCAACATATATGAATTGGTTTTCACAATTCAAAAGAGTTCCAGTTACAGTAGGTGGAGCATGAGACCAGAAGGCATGGTGACTCAGTGGAGTCCTCATTAACGTGCACACCAGGGAGGGACAAGGGTCCCTGGGATCTCATCCCGCCCTCCCCTCACCAACATGTGTTAGATCATAGACGTACCCAGGACAATTCCCAGCAAGAGCCCTGTAAACAAAACACTACTAAAGAGGGGATATTCTTCTGGCTTGTAAGCGAAGCCCATCTACAGTAGCTCTAGAATTACACTGGGGTCACAATTCAGCACCACCCTTGCCACAGCACAAGGCAATACAATAAGTGATAAGTGAAACTACATCGCAATAAGACAGCATAAAATAAAGTATTTTGGTTGGGGCTATCAATAGTAAACCACTGGAGTCAACCTCAAGCGTTCCAACCCGAGCTGCAATACAATACCACTTTTATCTAGTGTTATTCAAGTCTAGCAGCTCAAGGTGATGTGCAATAGCACTGATACAATAAAAGCTTCTAGCCTGTTTCTGATGTTGCATGCTGTTTCCTTGAAAACCACTGAAACCACTGCAAACTGCCATTATCATCTGATACAATCTTGGTGCAGGAGGCTTTTTTTGTTTGTTTGTTTTACTATTGCTAGGCTCAAAACCAATGTCAGAGATTAAGGGGTTCAGCAGTATGTTTCCTATTGTCGCCTCTTATGACAAAGAGCAGCATATAGAATCACTGTGAAGTCAGAACTGGTGAATATAGACTTTATTTTTAACAGCTTGGGTGTTGGTTACATAAGCTAACCATATAATACATAAATATACACTGTAATACTAATTACCTGGAGGCAGGTAAGTATTCACGTAACATAAAACCACCCAATAAAATTACCTTTATACAATGTGAACAAACTGGACAGCCAAACGTAGAGCACATGGAATCTACAGTTGGACCTAGTAAACAGTCAGCCAGGACACACATTTCAGTATAAAACTGAACAAGAATGTAGAAAGTTACCAGCTTTACTCTACAGAAATCCATACCAGCACCGCACAACATATACATCTGCTTCCTCCAAGAACATTGCCAGCGAGAAGGCGTTATTGTGTGATACCATATGGACGGCGATACCTTCAAATTTCAAACTCACTTTTGGAGAAACTTTCTCCTTTGATTCTCCTCAGATGGCTGAAATAAAAGGGACAGTGATACATATTTTAAGCCCTGTGAATTTACAATGGGGCTTTGGAATAAAGAGGTACAAACCTTTGAACTAAACAAAGGTCCATCACTGTGCACTTCATTTCACAAGTACCTTGAAAAGAAGATGATGCCAAAGAGAGGGACCAGCTGGCTTTCACCGGCATACCCCTACCAACACAGCACAAGAGCGTCATTTCCACACTCCACTTCGCTGTGTCCTTGGCTCCTCTTGCACCAACTCTCTCATCTCAGGCAGCAGTTTTTGCATCCAAAGCCCTGTGAAAGCATCCACTCTCGGGTTTACATCTGTGTGCCTCTTTGTACTACCCCAGAGCTTACAGCTTTGCAAACTGCATTAAGTTGGTTAAAGTGGTACCACAGACAGTCACTATGTGCTCTTACTTCAGCCCTGAGATTAAAGACAAGAAAGCCTGCTTCTCTCCAGGTTGCTGCAAAACTGCTGCTTTCAAAAAGGTCAACAAAATACAAAAGCCTTTCCAGTGAAAGCAATAGAAAGCTTCTTTTCCAAATGATTTCTAATTGGCCCTTTGTTCTGTATAGATAGCATTTGTGTTTTTCTATGCTGGGTAAGTTACCCGCAGTTCTCCCTTTAAAAGCCTCACTGAAGGCTCTGTAGAATATGGCATCTGAGTAGGGGTCATTTCCTAAAGTATACATATATAACAACAAAATAGTAAGATGGAACTTTAATGCAGTGTTACAATCAAAGGCAAGATACAACTGAATCCATTTAAAAAGAAATGTGTTCCATTGCAAAGCAATTTTTGCATGCTTTTGATGCCACAGATACATTATTTTAGAACATGATAGCCCAATAAAAAAAATAAATGCAATAAATGGAAGAAGCAATGTGTTAACTTTAATGAAAAAAAAAACTTTAGAGTAAGATTAACTTATGAATATGCAGTCATTCTAATTACTAAGTAAGCATCTGCCACCTGAGGACCAAATATTAGTCTTCTGTTGCAGGCTGTTGTTAACCAGCTTACACTGTATGTATCTAAACTGTGTACACTTTCACCAGGTTCATTTAGTTAAATAATGTTACTGCTACACTCTTGTGTTAATATAGTGTTATAAATTTAAAACACATATACATCACCCCACTATATATATAAAATGCCGTAGGTGCTGTATTTTTTAATTTTTTTTATTGAATTCACCCCTAAAAATAGACAAGTTGTGAGTTCTCCAGAGATTCTTAATAAGTTTCTATAGTATGTCCAAGGAAAATAAGGATAGGTAAAAAAAATCATGGAAAAACTGACATGTTCAGTGTTCTAAAAATCATACTGTGTGTAGTTTTTTTTTTTTTTTTTTTATTTTATTTTGTATCTATTTCAAGCTGAAATAAATGAGTGTGCAAATGACCGTTTATTTTCCTTAATTCATTATCCGTGGCATGGAATTAAAGCTTTCTCTCAATCGCCACTCTAAAGCATTTTATTTTGTTTCCCTTAAAAATGATCTGTCTTAGTGAAAATACAGTCATGCATAATTCTTTACTGAAATGGTTGGCAGAATACTTAAGGAGCTGCATGTAAGGGGCCAGGTGGTGTTTATGCAGATGGATGAACACATAACAATGTGCTCTTCCTTTCAGATTAAACATTAACGTTTCAAATGTGACAATCAGATGTTCGTCTTCCGGACTTCTGCGCTGTTGTTAAACGAGGGTGGAAGAATTACAGGCTATGTGTAATGATAGTGTTTAATAATGCTGAGGAGGAACGGTGTCTGCAACAGAGTTTCTGGTCACCAGATAGTAGAGCAGAACGGACAGAGTTAGTACAGAGGAAGTCTTTTCTTTCTCTGCATGAGAAGGTGTGCTGACCACTCTCTCCACCTCACTCAAAAACAGCAGGGGACTCCTAACAACAGGCAATTACCTATCTGTGTATTATCACAGTGCTGAGTAGCTAATTAAGTGTAGCTTGGAGGGACTTGACCAGTATTGTGCATTTCAGTCAAAAGCATGTGTCTGGATGTTTGCGTTTATCCACATTGCGTTAACCCCACAAATTTTTAATTATTATTTTTTTTTATTCACACACACACATTATATATATATATAATAAATGATATATATATATATATATATATATATATATATATATATATTGCATTAAGAAAAGTGAATTACCTTACAAGCATTTTCTATAGCTACCTGTAACAAAAACAAAAATTTAGACAAGAAATCAAAACTGAAGACCTCATTTATAACCTGTTACTGCTGCGAGTAATTACAGGCATTGCCCATGTGTCTTCTGGAATGTTGTCGGGCCAAGCAGGGTTTAAAAAGAAAGGAAATGTCTTTCTAAAGCCAAAACTGCTTTTTGCAAATGTAAACAACCAAACTGTAAAAATAAAACATTT
This sequence comes from Polyodon spathula, assembly GCF_017654505.1. Classification (NCBI taxonomy): domain Eukaryota; kingdom Metazoa; phylum Chordata; class Actinopteri; order Acipenseriformes; family Polyodontidae; genus Polyodon; species Polyodon spathula. The sequence continues at coordinate 31,631,114 of NC_054551.1, read as the reverse complement.
TGGCTCAGTATTGCGATATGGCAAATAAATAGCTGTTTTATTATTGTCTAACCAAACCATTTATGTTCTTATTGTTTTTGCATATTATCTGCCTGCTTTATTCAATTCTTTACACCAGTGTCAAAGTTTAAAACATGTTTTACACACATGTCTTCTGATTCTTTTTTACATCTCTGTTGTAGAAATGTTTTGTGATTTGCAAAGTCAATGTCCCTGAAATAAATAACTCTTCAGTTGGTCCACCGAGACAAAGAAGCTTTAATTAAAGTTTAAAACTTATCAGCTTCCAGATGCTGTGCTTTGATTTCCTTTTGGATGGGGGGCAAATGGCCAACCAAAACATAACCCTTAGTAAAGTAGGCCCTCACATGTTTACCTCCCATAGGGATTTTCACTTCTTTTGATATATCTTCCAAATAAAAATAAAATACACAGCAGTTCTTCTTGTTTTGGGAGATGTTAAGATTAAGAAATGATTTTGACTGGATGGCTTAGATTTTATATTTCTTGAGTAAATGTAAATGTCTTTCAGGTGGGATGTTGTTGTAAGTGACTCCGCAGCTGATGCATAGTCACACACCCTAGTCTTGTATCTTATGCTTGTGATGGTGGTCCACTATGAAAGCGCTATATAAAACTATGAAAGCGCTATATAAAAACAAAAATTATTATTATTATTATTATTATTATTATTATTATTATTATTATTATTATTATTATTATTATTATGGTTGGTTGGTCACACAAATACAATATGCATTTATCGAGTTGTTTAAAACAGATACTGTGCTGAGTGAAAATTCATATAAAATGTCTTATTAGGTCAGGTGGTCAGTTAAGGGAGATTAGAAAGATTGGCCAGGGAGGAATCATCTTCTGCCTTGAAGTCCAGTGCTCTTGTTCATTCAGATAAACCCTGATTAAGCCAACATGTTAGTGCTGTATTGGTGGGAGAGCCTAATAAAAGGATTCAGGACCTGTTGCTGCCTATTGTATAACCATGTTTAGCATCACTATGGTGAAGGGCAACTGTAGGCAGCCAGGGAGGCACTGAGATTTATGAACTATTCTGGAAGGAAAACATTACTGATGATCTCCTCTAAGAACATTGGGGTGGAAGTCTGTAGCATGGTCTGTTGTTCTACAATTTTACCTCATAGAAATCAGGTGTCTGTTTTATTTTAAAAACATAGGACCCTAAACTAGCCTTCACAAGCCTTAGTTCTTACAAGTCATTGAAAAACCTGACACTCCAAGAGCAATCAACAACTTATTTTCCTGCTGACTAACCTCAATAGATATAGGAAGGTTACCTAATACACAACACAAGATTTAATCCGTTTTTATCAGAGAGTACAGGTCCAAGCATGTGCATCCCAGGTATCCGCTAACTGGTCTCGGCCTATTTTTTCACACCTTTCAGGCGCTTAATGGCACAAAGTGTCATTTTCCTGCAGCTTGCTTGGAGAAGCTCCTCAATTTAAAATATAATTAACCCAGACATGATCCAGAGAGACTGACAAAACATGTTTTGTTCTTTGCTTCTTTGTGCTTCCAAAAAACTTCAGTAAAACCAGTCGACGTGATTCCTACAATTTAACACATAATGGTCTCAAATGGTTAAGGGGATGGAAAGATATGTAGATGCAATTGCCCCCCTAATGAGCAGAAGTCCCACTCATTAAGCTTTTCTTTTTTGGGGATTCTTACTGTGCGTATATATTCAAAAATAAAAGTGTTACAAACTCTGCATGTAAACTGGTACAAATATATTTACACAAGCTAACTATGGGGGTAGGTCTTGCCCATTGCTGCTAATTAACAGATCTCAGAAATATCAGCTCCTAATTTACTGGTTGTACACAAAGGGCCAGTTGAAACTTGTACGATGATCCAATTTGCCACAGCATTCGTTTTTAGTCTCTGGGTAACTGCTGTGCAAGCACAGTGGGAATAATTCATTGCCCTCCCACGAGTCAATCAGAGGGCTCTCATTTCCTGCTGGACCTGAACAGACTGTTCTGAGGGTCTAAGTACAATCACTGGCCAAATAATTGGAGAATGCAAGTCAACTTTGAAAATCCCCTGGTCTGCAATGTATGCAAATGGATGTGAAACCTATGTTAGCTGTTTGAGAATTATTTGGAACTAGTCAGCAACTATTCAGATGGGAAAGCAAAAGGGTCTCAATGACTTCACAAGAGACATGATAGTTGTTTCTCATGCAACTTGCTCTTCCCTCAGCAGCTGCATTGATCAACATGTCCATCAAGACAAGACGCATTGGTGTTCCTCTGATGGTAACATTTGCAAAAAATCACCATCTGAAAACATAATTCTGGTCTTGAGCCTGGGAGCTTATGCAATATAGAGTACCAAGCAATTATGACAATTGTGACAAGTAATAGAGAGGCCATTTTTTCAGCCAGCATGTCTATTGTTCAAAATAAAATCCTGAACAATGCTTGTGATGATCTCAGGAATATCTTGTAAGTCACATTTTAGCTGATTGATGCACTATGCTAATTATTTTGCAAGGGGAGAAAAAAAACAAGAAGGCAGGTCAGTATAAATTTAGTTTAACCCCAGTCATTTCTCAAACCCACTGCTCCTCAGAGGTGTATGATTCTAATTATCGGTGAACAATCTTGTAAATTGCTAATTTCAGAGGAGTTTCTCATTAGGCTGTTTTAAATCCAGTCTTGGAACAACACTTGTTACGTAATGTTCAGACCTCAGGGAGTCTTTGTTCCCAACAGCAGTTAAATAAACAGATGGTTCAAGGCCTAGGTAGTCCACTTTAAAAAGGGGAAACAACTGCTCACTTGAAAGAAATGACACAGGCAGCTCCTCAGCACCAAGTACCACTATTTATTATTCAGCCCTGTTTAAGCATCCAGTTTTTTATAATTTAACTTACATTTCATCTCTTTGTATGTAGGAATCATTGAAATGATGGTACAAATGCAGAACATTGGCCACTACAATGATAACATGAACCTCCTATCCTACATAGAAGTCTAATAATTATGAGACTGACTGTAAACTGGCTTGGGTGCTGACCAGCTAAAGTGTGCAGGCTTTGTGCAAGGCCCATGGGGCATACAGACTTTGCCATAATTAGGTTACACTTGCTAATTAATTCAGGATACAGTGTCTGTATTTAATAAACGTGGCTGTTCAGAAACAAAACAGCACTTAATAAAGACATGTGTTACTGTATACTATAGTTATGTCATGTTTTTAATTTTCAAAAGAGAACCAGGCAGTAGATTTAAAATTAATAATCTAAAAAGATTTGACAAAATTTCAAATAATATAATTGGAAATGGAACAATCAATTTGAGCTAAACAATACAGCATGGAAGGACCTATTTTAATTGTTTAAGCCAAGGCAGCATTTAAATGCACTTAGTAAATCAACTGAATAGACCCCATTGTTGCCACAATCCCAATGATAATGTATTGCTCCATTGAGCTTGGCAAGAATAAGACTTTTATTTATTTGCCAACAAGTGATTCTATGTAATTTGCGCTTGAAAGTAAAACTTGTGGATTTGCTACCACTTGATTATAGCTGGGCTCCTTCAATTCATTTCTTGCCAGGTGTGCCATCTATTGTTGTAAAGAGCGCTGGAACCAACTCCTTCAAAATGTTATGTTCCATTCCACTCGCCACCAGGGTTCTTCTGACGCGTGGTGGTCTATTCCATTTATCTAAATGCTGGTAAATCATTGAATAGGACACTCTGTGGTGTTTGAAATGTACTAATGAGACTGCATTGTTAGATGTTTCGGAAACTTGGCACTCTGGTACATGGTAATTTTTTAACCTCTCAGTGGCGGTATTGCGCTCCACCACTCTTTAGATCTTTAGATCAAATAAATAGATCCCATGCTCTTCATCATTATCCACAGAACCTGCAAAATAATATGCATCATATATATATATATATATATATATATATATATATATATATATATATATATATATATATATATATTAGATGATATTAATATATAAAGAATTAAAGTCTGAAAATCTATAGCACAATAGATGTTATATTAACAAACGATAAGCTCTAAGAGGCTACTCTTAATTAAATACATGACAAAGTACAACATATAACTAGACTGTGCTTAACAGAAAATAAAACAACAACTGCATCTGCAAATAATATTCAATATTTCTTTTCCAAGAGTGGAGATAGTAGTAAGCATTTTTTGTGTATGATTGTTTGTGTGTGTGTGCGTGATACACATTTCTAAGCTTAAGGAAAATAAGTAATATTGGATACCAATGTACATTCAGTACACCAGGTTAAGCCACCTCCTTATACAAACAGCTTGGCTCACACAGGATACTGCATGTGTAATGGAGGATGCTACTGCAACCTGATACCATGATGAGCCTTAATAGGAAGCCAAATAGGCCATGTCATTTCATGGACCATCAGTGTTGAGTCATCAAATCAAATCCAATTGTGCTGGAATTGCTTTTAATTACCATGTCCTTTTCACTTGGAAGAACTTGTCTCGACATATATGGTTTGTGTCAACAACAGATTTCTAGAAGCAAGAGGCACCGTGCTGAGACTACTGTGCACAGACGATTTTTCCGTAATTCATTTGTGTACAAACTGGCATAGCTTTTGATTTTAAAGTTGCACTTTCTTGCACCGTTTCTATAATGGTCTCACCGTTCTGTCAAACAGCATTAGGCTAGGCTCTGTACACCTGCCAGATCAGCCAGGAAGAAGTGCTAGTAAAATCCTACTCGTGAAATGTTTATCATTTAGTTATTTTTTTCCTACTTCGCATCCATATCCAAAATATGAAATTTAAACAAAAATGGAACATCTGCCACATCTCATAATGCTGAACAAAACATTGAATACGGAAGAGTTGTTTTAGAGATAGACAAAATAATAATGTGTTACTAGACAGGTCAATTTCTGCAAATACACGCTATGTCGTTGCATTTTAAGGTGAAAACACCTTAGCAATTGTACATATTTCATTTTAACTGTCACTTATAAATCCCCAGCATAAAGACCTTTCTCCGTGCACAGTCATTCTCTGTTGACTGGCTGGGGAGTTACGTCGTAGATTTTATAAAGATATTAGCCTGCCCGTGTTAAAGTAAAACGTTTATTAATAGGACCCTGCATCTGCTAACATGCTAATTTCTAACACAGTTTTCAAAGGTAGGCTAAAGTCATTTCTCGTTCAAGCAAGGGCTGTAGCAGTCAAACCCTATACCACATACCCCCAATGCTAATTTGATATTATATGAATGACCTTACGTTAATTGATATTACATGCTTGTCAGTGTTTATTTTATAAGAAAGCATTTTTACGCTTAATAAATCAAATAAAAAAAGTTATATAATTTAAAGGTTAATCAATTAGAAGAACAACAGATTGGAATTGCACAATAATTAAACTATCGCTAAGAATCATGGCAAATCCCTAGAAACAGAATATGCAGAATGCCTGAAGCAAAGCAAAAGACTACAAAGTATTTCCAGCTGACATATGTATGAAATTTTGTGATTCATTGGCAAGTACTTTGAACAATTACGTCCACTATTTTACGTAAATAAATATTTGTAATTGTGTATAATACACAATATTTGAAATCTACTTTGCCTTAGGGAAGTGGTGGAAAGAGAAGAAATTATAATCTGCATTAGAAACGGACCCTAGTCTTTCTCTGGAGCCCTTCATATTAGTTTTATTACCTGATCGCTTTCTGCAAGGGAGCGTTTTTCAATGGATTGTACCTACCAAAAACATCAGTGTACAGCAGTAGCCTACTCTAGCCTATATTTACTTTTTTGTTAAAATACACACTATGAAGCCATTTTACTCTTTGTCCAACCAGAACACGGTTCAGATTTATGCAAAACATAATGCCTATCGCAATCACAGCCTCTTTGCAGAAAATCCCAATTCACACTTTACATGAGTCTAACCTTGTTACCACTGTTTCTCAAATCCATCAGCTTTGAAACTGCACATGTTCACAAACCTCCATCTTAAAATTCATCACTTTGACACCTCGCCATCACCACGGGGCAAGATTAAAGATCTAGCCAACAATAATTAAGCGACACCCAGATGCTTATTATAACACGATCTTATATGCAAAAAAAAAAAAAAAAAAGTCTCATATACAAAACTGCATATACGATGTTGCTGTATGCATTCATGTGAATGATTATTTTGCAGATCATGCATGCTTGAGTAAACATGCTATTATTATTATTATTATTATTATTATTATTATTTATTATTATTATTATTTATTATTATTATTATTATTATTAGTAGTAGTAGTAGTAGTAGTAGTGCTGGTATTTGTCTTGTTATTGTTGTTGTTGTTAATATCAGTAAGACATTCCAAGATGCATTGTTCAAATAGAATAATTCTAGTTGGAAGTGGAATATGAGGCGTGATAATGAATAGGCTCAAGAAAGGGAACGTGATATCTCATTAGGGTAATGACTAGAACATCCTCAATATTACATCGGTTTGAAAATGTGACAATTAAAGCGGCATATTGGACTCCTGGAGGCTGGGGGAACAAACTAAATCTCTAGAAGCTTCTTCTGTTACGGCTCGTGTCATGTAAATGAAAAGGACTGAGCATCTACTTTTATAATTTCCATTGCCCCACTCCTGTTTCAAAATAAATCTTGTAAAGCCTAATAAAGTCAAAGACGTACCTCGTTAGGAGTGTATAATATCAATATTCAGGTAACCGCCTAGCGTATAGCCCATCGGCCACATATCGGTCAATTTACATACACTGCACAATATTATTCTCATAAATATTTACAATAACTTATCCCCTTTATCAGCTCATGTCTGGTTAATGCTGATATTTTATAAGCATAAGAATAACATTGCTATATGAACGTATTGTGTTTTTAAAGGGGTAGGCAAATTAGATCACATAAGCAATTCAGTCTTACGATTTCCTTTGTTTATTTTTTAAATAAACCTGGCTCTCACAAGTTGTTTACTTCAGTAATACTCCTTATGTCCTTTCATTTCACTTTACCCGGTTTTCCAGCTTCCCATATCACTGTAACGATACATTGTATTTTCAACGCGTTTATAAGGATGGGTCTTTATATATCTTAAACGAAAAAGTTTTTCAGAGAAGGACCGAAAAGAAACGCTCCTGCAGTAGTAGACGCTATAAAGTTTAAGAAAAAAAGCTTGAATCGTAATACAGTATTTAAAATAGAATGTTCCTGTTAGTATGAAAAAATGTACCACGAAAAAAACGAAGCAGATAAAAGTAAATAAATAAATCAAGCGTTATAGCAGTATTTATGTGTGCAATTTAACTTCTCCCTGCAAAAGAATTATCAAACTTGTGTATCACGAATTCAGGCTTCCCGTGACAACAATGTTTTTATAGCCGAAACAGAATTGTAAAAAGTTGGATTGCTTACGCAACTGAATATAAGTAATATTTTCAAAAGCTTTTTGTATATTAAGACAACTGAATTATATATATATAAATTTTAGATATAGATTATATAATTAATATATAATATATATATATAATTATATATAGACTATATATATATTATATATATGAACACCTAACAAAATTGGTATTTTTTTTGCCAAGGTTTGCATTAATAAAACAGCTCGATATATATATATATATATATATATATATATATATATATATATATATATATATATTTTTTTTTTTTTTTTTTTTTTTTTTTAAAGACCCCACGTATATATAAACGCGCAACTTTCAGTGTGACTAGGCTACTGCACGTTTTCCCAGAACTGTGGTTAAAGTTAGATCAGCACACCAGAGGTTGCCTTTTGGAGCTGTCTGTGGTGCTGCTGTTTACAATAAATTGTCCAATTATTATTAATGAACAGAAAGGGTGTTCCTGCGCGCAACCCAACACGGACTTCTTTGTTTACCTGTGTTTATTGCCCTTCCTTTTTAAAAATAGAGTTAACACAACGTTCAGTGTAAACGTTATGATCTTTAAACAAGCTCAGTTTAATTTCTGCTCCAAAGTGTTCGGTTTTCGAGTTCGGGAGAACGGTTTGCGTTAAGTACCAGTCCGCTTCAGGTGTCTTGTTTTCCTGATCGTACTCCCACTAGCGGAATTCCGATTTCTTGCAACTGATCGTGAGCCCTCTTACAAAAAAAGGGGAAAAAAAGTTGGGAATTCTAGACTGTGAATGCATGTATCTGTTTAAGGCAAATGCAAGCTTTACTGTACATTTTCAAACTGGGGCCAGAAAGTCGTGTTCAGCAACACACACTCAAAATGTTTTGTTTAAATGCAGTGTCACATCCATAAGCTTTAATTTACCAGTCAACAATTAACAAATACCGGTGGCTATATAGCCTATGTTGCATTCAAATGACCAATATTATAGCTGATCTTTGTTAAAATTCTAAGAACAATTCCCTCAGTGACATAAGAAGTTTAGATAAATCAAGATGCTAAGCCATATTTCTCTTAAAGAACATTGTAAAAATACGTGTTCTTTTTCGTTTTTTTTTTTAAATAACGGTATTCATATATAAATAGATGGACGTTATTATGGGTAGTTATACAGATTTTGTTTGTTGTGCATGCCACATCTTTAAAATGTAATTTGTATAAGGGTATTGAACACCCTTGAAGCAGCTGATAACATATACATAAAATATAATGCCAACTGTGGTTTTACAATGGGGGAAGTGCGGGTATATTATCAAGTTGATTAAATTATGAACAATATCCTATTGTTGGGGTTTTCTGTTCGTTCTAACGGAAACACTTCCCTTCGATAGGCTATACAAGTAATTCATAAACTCACAAACAATTGCTCATAGTATTGAAATAATCATAATTGGAAGAATTATGGGAACAAATTCGAGTCAAAAATAACTTGAATAACTTTTCTAACAAGGGTACAGTTCGTCCTGACGCAAACGCTGTCTTTTCAATCTTTCTCACAATTACGTGGTACAAAGAAAAATGACCAGGTTGACTTAACATTTATTTGAAGTCTTTAAGTATTAGGTTGCCTGGGCGATAATCTGTTCAGATGAACATGCCTGAGGGAGTATACATTATTTCCATTGTTTCATCTGCATCTAGGCAGTTTATTGAGCTAATGCCTGGCGGATGAAGCAACAGGTTCTAAGTTCTTCCGAGACATTACAGTGCACCTATATGTCAAAATTGACACTGTGCTGCAAGGAAGACGCTGTTCCGCTGCTTTAACAACAAAGGGTAATAATGCTCTCGTCAGCGGAGATATCCAGCAAAATATCGTTTGCAGATTGTTTTCAGTTCTAGTTTGTGCAATCGGTATTCTTTATATTTTAATGACTCGTTTGGAATAATCAGCAGTTGAAAATGCGCGGCATCTTTAAATTAAACGTCTTACAAAAGAAAAGAAAAAAAACACAATGTTACTTACTGGTGGCTACGCAATAGAATATTTAAATACTGACCAATTATTCCCAAATTATTCCCTTCTACTTTTTCACTGCAGTGAATGTCAAATTGGTTATTTTCATAAATTATTCCATTACCTTTAATTGGCAATAAAATGTTAGGCTATTATTAAATAACATATTGGTTGCCCTCTATTAATACTGAGTTGTGAAGCAGAAAATGAGAGGGTAGTTCTCTGCATCACTTACTCCTCTTTATATAGACCACAGCAAAGGTCAGCCCGGTTTGAACAGGAATTTATTAGCAGAGAAATCAGCAAGCGAGTCTCCAATTAGGGAAGGCCCAAACAAACGCGCCCCGAGGCTCTTCCATTCTCGAGTCCATGCACATGAAAGCGCCATCTTACCACAATCCTTCAGGGGACGTGATAATACTTTTAAAATAAAGTATTTGAATGTTCATTTAATTACGCTTCCACTTAATGCGCAGTTTATTGGGTCAGAGTGAACATTCTAAATACCGTAAATATACTGCGGGTGGAATCAAGCCCCCTTTGAATTATTAAAAATACTGCGGTACTTCTGGGAGAAGAAAATATATACACTTCATTTTCTTAAAAATTAATTTTAACTTAATTTCATCCTTGAAATTCTGGTTTGGTTTAACAGGTTTTAAAATTCAAACGGAGAACCGTTATTTTTAAAACTTTGCATCACATTGTAAGCTCACTTACTGCATTGTTATACAACAACAAATCCCTGAGAAACTTACCAAATGCACAGTAAACGAAACAAAACAGCAAAACGCACGTTAGATGTTACACACATATAGCCTATAGCTTTCTATTCTGTAGAATCTATATATAACGGATACAGTTTACGGTCGCCGCCATTTCATTAGAATTAACCAGAAGGATCAGTAAATCAGATGATCAGGATAATGAATGAAACATCTCCTGGGATTTATTTAATTTTTTTCTTTTAATTCTTTGGCCTTTCCTGATTGCTCACGCTGAGACGCCGCTTGCGCCTGCTGTCTGTCCTAGCCGGTTCTCTCGAGTGTTGTGCGGGCCCGGAACAGCTGCCAGGCAGAGACCACCTTCCCGTTTCCCAGGCCAGCACGGCAGCCTGCAACCCGTCCATTCTCACCACCTCAAAGCTGTTGTTAAATATTCAAATACACAGATAGCCCCGCTTTCTTACTTGAATACAAAATCTAAACCGCATGTAAATGCCCACATAATAATTAGCATTGTAGCCTGCAGTGTAGCACAGACTGACATTTTAGTCCCCTACCCTTTCATATGTGGTATCTTAATAATGTGGTTGTCGTTATATATTATAAACACAACTAATAATAAACACCCTTTTTTTGGTAGAATTTCACCCACTTAAGCTTCACTCATCAACTCCACCTCACAAAAATAGCGCACAGAGTTCAGTGCTTGTAAAAAAATTAAAGTTTTTATTGTTGTTACAATGGTATCAATAATAGAGAACCCCTTCATATGATAAATGTCAACCAATCACAAAAAAATAATGTTTTTTTTTTTTTTTTTTTTTTTTTTAAACCTCATTAGTTATCGAATCAAAAGACATAAACGAGAAAGTAAAATAAAAAAAACTTAATGTATTACTAATTGTACAGACGCGGATTTCTCTGACAACATAAAATAAATATGATATTTCACTCAGTCCTTCAAATGTACACTTCCTTATATTAACGATGCATGCCACTTCAAAAATTAAAGAAAAGCTCGCGAGAATCGGTGCAGAAGTTCTCAGAGCACCGCCGTTGTATTTTCTCAACCTTAGAGAAATCTTTTAGTTTTACTTTTTAAAATGTCGAATTTGCTCTTAATTTGAAGCTATGTCAGTCATCTTCTACATAAACTTTTTTTTTTTTTTTTTTTAAGTTTATTCGTTAGTAGACATAAGTGTTATGAGAAAAAAAAAGGTGGGGAAATTTAAGTCATTTGTTTCTGGTCCGGTCCTTTTGTTTAGTTTAACTTTTTCTTCGTTTTATGCTATTAAAAAAAAAAAAAAAATCCTTCTTCATTTTCATCTTCGTTTTCTTTATAGTCACTAAGATTTTAAAAGTTTTTTTTTTTTTTTTTCCTGTTTTGTGTTTTTTATTAGGATTTCTGTTCTTTTACCGGGGGTGTGGAGCGCCAGAGATGGGGTTAGCCAGAGGGTTTAGGGCAGGTTGGCCCCCCGGTCCGAGACCGTGGATGAGAACCCTGGGGACCAAAGGCCTCTGCAGACCGGGGTGAGGCGCCGGGGGAGTCCGGTACATGCTGCTGTACATGGCGGCCGCTGCGGCTGCTGCTGTCGTGCTGTCCATAGTGCCTAACAAGCTCGGGTGATAGAAATAAGGAGACGGGAACATTCTTTGTAAGGCTGAATAATTTCCCGCTTCAGCCAGCAGCTCTAGTCCTACAGCGGTCTGTCTTTTCCACTTCGTCCTGAAATCAGATCAAAATACAATAAATCAATTATTTAACTGGTTTAGAATCCAAGAATTCCCACCGCACTCTGTTAATTCGGTAGACTTAATCACTTGGAGCATTAATTGGTAAAACTCTGCACTAATTAGACATGTTTTAATGTCAAAAACATTTCCTGAGCGGAAACACTTTAAAATATATTTAATTTAATGAAAATCGTATTGTAATATTTTGTTATGTTTATTTGCATTTCCATATTGCTTGTACATACAGATAAAGCGGATAGTCTAAATAGCGTTACAACAACAACAACAAACTTCAATATTAAAAACTCATAATTCGCAACTCGGGATTTTGAAAACAGAACGTGACGGGTGTGGGAAAAACAAATAGGCTACTTATTACAAAAAAAAATACATTTTTAATATAAGTCGTTTAACAATCTTATTTGAATTTATTTAGCACACTCGTAAAATACAAGTTGTGCTCAAATAGTGAATTCATCTCAAAATAAATCTTTTTTTTTTTTTTTTTTTTTTTTTTTTAAAGGTGGCCTATTTAGACAAAAATGAGATTAACGTTTTCTGACATATTTAGGGTGGTTGAAATTGGTATGCAATAAAAAAAAAAAATGATGTGTTTGGTTTTTTTTTTTATTTCATTTACAGTTGTTTTAATGAATAAGACCAATTGAAATGGTGCATTCTCTAGCCTAAAGAATTGTTTTGTTTTGCTTAATTGCAACCGTTAATACACTAGATTTCTCCTGACTAGTCTTAACACTGTAGACAGAATAGTTACATTTGTATTAGCATTACTGTCATTTATTATGATAACCGTGATGTTTGCGGTCATATCGTCATGCTGTTTGCATTTTTTTAAATTTGTTGTTGTTGCTTTATTTTTCTTTACTAATTCCGAAATTATTTTTAGAGACACAAAAAAAATGCGTTTTGAACGTACTGATTCAATACAATTAATATATCCATACATTACCGTTACAATGTTAGTATGGTTTTTTAATATCATTATTTTCCCCAAAATGTGCTTAAATAAACAACAGAAATAAAAAAACTGATATCCATGTTCTATCCTTATGATTTTATATTTTTATTACATGCATGCTCAACGCAGAGACAGAAAAATACATACAAGATGACTATTATCAATGTAAAAATAGCAGAGCACGTATTTGTACACACCTCCTGTTTTGGTACCAGGTTTTGACCTGGGTATCTGTCAGGTTAAGCGCTGCTGCCAGGTCCATTCGATCCTGCACGCTCAGGTATTTCTGGCGCTCGAAGCTGCGCTCAAGCTGGTTAAGCTGATGATCTGAAAAGGCTGTGCGCGCTTTGCGAGGCTTCTTGGAACGAACCGAGGGACTGTCTCTGCTACTCGTGATCTCCCGATCACTCTCTTCTTTCGTTCCTAAGGAAAAAAAAATAGTTCAAAACGTATTTTATTAACCCATATACATATTTTGTTTTTCTTATAACTAAAACAAATATGTAACCCTCATGTGGAGTTGCTTATTGAGCACCACACACCATGTATAGTCAAAGCAACCTATATATAAAAAAGGTATCTTGAAGGTAGTGTTTTGTAATAATAATAATAATAATAATAATAATAATAATAATAATAATAATAATAATAATAATAATAATAATAATTGGTTTTAAATATATTTGGCGGTTATTAATACCCTTTAACATTCAACAAGATTTGACACAATAGGTCCCACAACAGCAATGGTAAAACTGCTGTTTGCAAAGTGAGCAATGGCTTGCTGTGTTTTCTGCGTGGAAAATATAATAATACACTTGTTTGCGAAATGGTATGATTTTGGGTGGAAAAAAAAAAAAAAAAAAAAAAAAAAAAATGTTTGCGTTATTTTGCATAAAGGCGATTTCAAAATACATTCAGATTCCAGCGAAAGAGAAATAGGGATTCTGTTTGTCAAGTTAAGTTTTTTTTTTTTACTGAAATGCTGGGCAATCGATATGTCAATCCATCTCTATTTGTAGCAGTTTTTGCAGCGCTCCATGATCTCCCCTGTATAGAACAATAATCTCTCTAATTGACCCACTGGGGAGGGTTGAGCACAAGAAATCGCCAGACAGACTCTACATCTGTGTGTGCTCTGTTATGCTAAACAACACGGTTTACAGAAAGAGAATATATATATATATATATATATATATATATATATATATATATATATATATATATATATATATATATACACACACTCATTTGTTGCTACTTTTAACTTAACCTTTGCATGTTACTTTAGTAAAACTGTATTAACTGTATTGTAATTTTAGTAGCGGGTACAACATGTTTATTTAGTTAGACAAATTTAGGTTCAATATGAAGTAAACGCATATTTATTCGCTAAACTAAACCCTTAAATGCATAAGCTGAATCTGTTCCCGTATTGCAGTGAGCGCTTTAGTTAAGACAGGATGTTATATCCGTCACAAATCATTACAAATACACGCTTTCGGAAAGATACACTCATTGCTCGTCACTCGGCTCTGCTGTGCTGCTTACCGTTGTTGCATTTCATGTCGCTCTGGATGTCGTCTCGTTTGTCTAACCTGCATTTACTTTCATCTTGCTCTAATTTTGGCCTGAAGCTTTCTGTTGCTGCGATGCCGTCTGCTTTCGTGGTGTGATGGGGCGAGGAGACGCTGGTGCTGTAAGGTGCACAAGCTGCTAGGGGTTTGCTGTCGCCCAAAATGTCTTTGATTAGAAAGGAAGAGGTGGCTGTCCTCGGGGCAGAGCCGGCTGCCCCTATCTGCTGTGCAGGCTGAGGCGATAGCTGCAAACTTTGCTGCTGACTGTGATGGTGACGGTGATGCTGATGCTGAATGCTGTCTTGCACCAGATGCTGTTCGGGATGCTCCATGGTGACCGAAATAGGGGAAGAAGGTTCTGTCCCCACCGTATCTATCTCCGAACATGGAGATGGAGTGGCCTGGGTTCTAAATTCCGCGGTCCTGCTGCCACTGAGACGAAACTCTCCGTTCATTAGTGCGGGGCTGCTGGAGCTGGTGTTGTTGTTGGATAAAATAGTGTCTATTCCAAAATCAGACCCGCTAGACCCTTCCATAGCAGTATTTGAAATTAAAAAAAAAACGAAATGGATTAGGATCTCGTCTTCATTACAAACATTAAAAAGAAAGACTCTTCCGCTGAATGTTAGTAACAAACTCTGTAGCACAGGAAGATCGATAAACGCAGGTGCACAGTCCTTCTCAACTGCCTAAAACAGAAAAGAAGAAAATAATAATACATAAAAAACACCACACAACGTTGCTGTGTTTTTTGTTTTGTTAGTTTTGTTTTTAACAATAAGTCACTATGATGATAGTCTCCCAGTTCGGTTACGTTCAATCTGGAACCTGTAAAGCAACGGTGCTGTGTATTCCACGTCCTTTTGTTCTGTTTTGAACTTTCTTTCGAAGTTGAGGTGTGGAGAGATACGCAGAACTAACTCCTCGACATCACGCTCCTTTTTTTTTTGCTTGTAATCGTTCTAGTGTTGCTCTACCATGACTTCCTACACTGACGTCACTGCCATGCAAAGGGAACTCATATTTTCTCCGTTATTATAATCTGCTTCTCGTTTTATCCATCTCTCCTGCCATTGGTTATTCCCTGGCGTTGCCTGTACTTAGCCAATCGGTGGGATTGTACTTTATCTTGTCAATTCTGAACCAGCTATTGAGTCCTGGATGCTCTTTTTACCAAATCTCAGACTGCTGTCTTAAATTGTACCCCGCGTAACAAAGAAAGCATAATTCTTGAAAAGATGTTAATGTCGTACAATAGAGACAGTAAAACTACCAAGTTAACGAGAGGAACAGTCATGTTTTTGTTAACTATACAAAATATTTTTCTTTTCTTTTTTATATTAAATACTTTATTGAAGTTTGTATTTAAAAGTTAAGTTTGTTAAAGATAGCAGGGGGAACGGCACAAATCTTTCAGAAAAAGAAACCATTCGTTTGCATAATCTTCTGCCCAAGCGAATGATTACGGTAATCTCTGTTTATTTAACCTATCAGAACCAATTAAGTTTGCCGTCTGCCATTCCGTGAAAGTAGAGTTGTACAGTAACTAAGAATAATAATGTACCGGTGTTAGTATGTACCCTGCATCAATTATATAATAGACATACATACACACATACGACAGATAGCTAACAACTGTGAATACAAGTATTACTGATAAACACACACACACACACACACACACACACACACACACACACACACACACACACACACACCACACACACATATATATATATATATATATATATAACTATATATATATATATATATATATATATATATATATATATATATATATATATATATATATATATATATATATATATATATATATATATATATATATATATATATATATATATGTACACCGGCATAATAATGATTTCTTTTTATCATTTGTGGTTATTATTATTATTATTTATTATTTATTATTATTATTATTATTATTATTATTATTATTATTATTATTTATGTATTAAATCTATGCTGACAAATACTTTTTTGTGTTTATTTAAAAAAACTCTCTGGCGTTGACAAAATAGTACTAATGTAACGAAATACATTACTTGTTCTTTATTTCTGATCTGTTATGCATCTGATACGCTGTAGATAGAATCAACTTGTGTTCATTTTTGCAGAAGGGCTGAAAGCTGCCTCTTGTTGAATGTCACAGTAATAGGAAGTGCCAGTGACATGACGGCGTATTACACCTGATTAACTATCGTGTCAGCCTAATTAGCAGAGGAATTATAAGGCGCTAATGAATGATTTCAAGTTCCCTGAGTTTCGTTTTACTTTGGATTTCAAGTTTAAGGACCCAAGAATGCAAGGTAACGCACAATAATATTTCATATTAACTGCGTCTTTGTGAACATGCAGTTAATAATTAAAATCTTGAATATCTATCTATCTATCTATCTATCTATCTATCTATCTATCTATCTATCTATCTATCTATCT
This sequence comes from Polyodon spathula, assembly GCF_017654505.1. Lineage (NCBI taxonomy): Eukaryota > Metazoa > Chordata > Actinopteri > Acipenseriformes > Polyodontidae > Polyodon > Polyodon spathula. The sequence goes on along the minus strand of NC_054551.1, from coordinate 31,614,176 downwards.
ATCTATATATATATCTATCTATCTTAGTATAATCTTAGATAGATAGATAGATAGATTGTTGACATCACAGTTATAAATGTCTTTTCCTCCTTAATCCTACAATTACATAAAAGCCAACTGCTTCCCCACGCTGAAAGTATGTATAAACACAGCCTATATACCTTGTCAAAAATGAAATGCGTAATTACGCATTGATGCAATTTGATGAACACATCAAAAAACGAAAAATAGTTTAGATAGACAGCCCTATAGATAAGACATAAGCTACCTGTAACCGAACAGCGTTTTTTTTTTCCATCAGGAGGGATATTTTTCTCTTGTTACAGATTTGTTGTGATGTCTCAGTTTTTCAAAGGATCTTGTCCACGCTGCCAGACCAAAGTGGAGCCCCTTATACAACGTTCTGCCATAGGTCAAGCTGAGCCTCATGGTTATGGATGGATCGACGTGGGACAACTCACCTATAGCTAGGTTTGTATTATTTTAGAAACCCGTTTCGATTTGATGTGCTATATGAAACAATTGCTTAAGTAATCATAGCTTTCCAGTTGGCTACACACATGCACAGTATAACACGATTGGTATATACGTGTGCTTATGGAATGTCTGGTGTTTTCCTTGGGCAACATACTCGTTTTGAATAATAATTATAGCCATTTTGTCCTTAAATATAAATGTAACAAATGCATGCATTTTAAATCACTTGCGGCGTCTTCTTGCTGCATTGTATTTTTCTGAAATAATTGCTTTTATACACAAATGGTTTTATAACACATAGCTACAATTCCGCATAATCATGAAGCCTGGAAATCAATGATTCAAATTCTTTATTAATAATTAATTACAAACTTTTTTTTTCTATTTTCAATCCTGAAATGCTTTAACCTCGAGATTTTCTGTGTGAATTGATCATGTTAGTTGCGCTTATGAATATTGTTGACTGAATCTGAAACTGCGCTATCAGAGTAAAGAAAAAATAGCTGCATTCTCCTCGTGTGTATAGTGTTATACTTATTTTTAAAAAGAAACATCGCCTGTGTGTGGGGTAAGGGAATCTGAATAGGGTCTTGAGAAAATCTGTCAAAACATATTTGCCTTTCCATGGTTTTGGATTTTCTTTGGGGGCAGGGAGATTTAAATTAGGTAAATATTATTACACAACAAAAATATCTATTAAACCTTTTCCGAATTTTATAATATCAAGAAAGTTCACGAGTGGGTTATAGCTAACAGTGACCAATGGCATAGGTGGTATACATGCTTTAAGTCAATGCAAAAACAATTAAAGGTGTTTTCTTAAGCTCTTTTTAAAATCTCTTTGTGAATAATTTAATGACTTTTAGTGCAGTTTTAGGGGTTTACCAATACCAAATACCCAGCGAGATGTAAATACCGTAACAGAAAAAAATATTATACTTACGAAGTATCACCAAGAAACAAACATCTTATCAAATGTGACCGCGACTTTGTTTTAAATTCAGAAATTAGTTTAAAGGCAGTGTGTCATCTTAAAGCTTTGTACAAAATGAAGCTCAATAATTTGGTAAATATTATCACATTTTATATTAAAAATAACAACACAGCAATGCATACAGTTTTTGTTTTATTTTATTTGTTCTGTTACATTAAAATAGTGTAATTCACAGATTGTTTTGAAAGCACAGATAATTACTGAACTCCACATTAAAAAGCAAATCTTGCGTCTGGCTCATTTTAGTTTAGGTCGCTGTGATACAACCACTAGGCGGCGACAAAGCCACCTTCAAGACAGCAAGAAACGCACAAAACAATCCCGAATTTATAATTCCAAACCCAAATACACTGCAGGTATTCAATTAAAAAGACAATACCAGCGCAATGTTAAAGTTGATATATAACATTTGTATAGGACGGCCTACGTCTTACTGCATTGTATCTTATATCCATAAAGCTCGCGCATCGACAGCAATCAATCTTTTTGTATCACTGTTTCACTTCAATTTTTTAATGTTTATTAAATGTAAACAACTATATAAACGCACAAATATATAAAAGCGGAGCTTGTTATGGATATGTAATACTACTTACTGATGATGATTACTATTATTATAATAATAATATATATATCATATAATATTATAAATATATATTATTATAATTATAATATAATAATAGATGTTATACTGACAAATACTGTGAAACTTTGAAAAAACTTTGCACATTTTTAATCGTTTTATATATATATATATATATATATATATATATATATATATATATATATATATATATATATATATAACACAGATATAGATGAAATACAGTACTTAGGTACTCAGTAAATACATAACTCCAACCGACTGTGAAATAATACATAGATAAATAAATACACTCTCCACCTCCTTGGTGAAATGAATGGCAGGTTTAGTTGCTTATACAACACAAAGGTTATCAGCTCGAGAGCAATCTGTAGCCAAGCTATTTTGCAGTTTATTTTCTTTCCAGCAATTGTCTAACATATTGGTAAAAATAAATAAATAAATAAATCGAAGCAATGGCAGAACATGAATAGAAACTAATTTAACATGTTAATTAACATCCATCTAATTGAACCGGCTCTTTGAGCTATAATCAATCGCTCTATCAGGTTTAGGATTTCCACTGGAACAAATTGAATGCTACCAGTTAAGGTATCATGTTATTAGCCCTTGCTGATGGTCGATGATAGGACAGTGAATTAGTAGTTTGCACCATATTGATTCTTTCTTGCCTTAGTGCTGAAGCTGTCACACTGCTGTTAGTTACTGAAGGCTGACAGACTATATACAGCTTTATCGGGGCTTGTTAAAGAAACAAGCAGCTAGCTTGTAACAATCACGTTTGCTGTACATAGGCTTGCATAATTCCCAGATTGTCATACAATATCAGAAATACATTCAAAATATATATTCCCAACAGTAAACCAGTGCCCAAATGATGTCGTACAATATATATTATGCTGCTTTGGTAGATCTGTTTCATTTATACTAAACCTGGGCAGTGTGAATTGTACCTGAGCAAGATAATAGTTTCTGTCCATAAAGCACACACATGTATATATTTTATGTATTGTGTGTGTATGTAGGAACAGGTCTAGAGGTGGTGTGTGTTGGTAACTATGCAAACTAATATGACTGCATGGTGGAATAAAGCCTTTTTATGAATCAATGGCAGGGGTATAACAAGAATAAACAAGGCTCCTGCCTCTTATTTCAATGATCACTCGACTGCGCTGTGATACAGTCGCGCCGTTTGCATACTTAATCAATCCGAGGGCCTTGTCTTCCAAACACCTGCCTGTCTGCTGAATGCAGTTCAGTGTGGTTTGTGGAAATCATACTGTGTGGACTAGGGCTGCTAATGACTTTCAAAGCAACGGAAGTGAAAAACAAGAAACCTGGAATTTCAACAACTCGTTTTTACCGTTTATGACATGATCATAACAAGGCGTGGTATACTTGACAGGGGGTTGTGTGTAATTTTTCACTTATTGGCATCAGCTTCTTCACTTTTTATACCTTGGTTCATCAAAGCAGAATACACTCATTTTAATGTTGGAGGGTGGCATAACGATTATGTTGATATGTTCTTTGTGTAATCATTATTTAAAATTATTTAAAGTTTGTTTTACAAACGTGTTTCCCAGGGACTAAAATAAAATGTCAAATATTCCTTAAATGTATTCCTAATTGTATTTATTCAGTCATAGCTATACAATAATGTATAGTAATACTAAAAGTAACTCGTAAAAGTCTTTCACAAACCGTTCGACTGGAAGACATTCAAGTTGAAAAGTTTATTTTAGTAAAGGCCTATTCCTTCTTTCGTTTCTTTAGTTCATGTATTTATTTAACAATCTGTAACCCTTATAATTACGCATTTCATTTTTGACACGGTATATATTTATATATATTATCCCAACTAACTTTCAACGAGGGGAAGTAGTTGGCTTTTATATAATGGTTTCGTCTATATGGTTTTCGTCTATTAAACTGATCAGGCTAAGGCAGCAAATCAAAAGAAAGATTACTTGTCTTTTTAAATATGTGTTACATGTCTTCCATTTACGCTGGAAAGAAAAGGGTAACAAGATTGAATATGTGTGCAAAAATCCAACACAAAATGGTATTTCACTACCAGTATTAAATGGTATTTTACTACCAGTATTAAATGGTATTTCACTACCAGTATTAAAGCCTGCCGCTTACAATATGACATTTACACATTGAGAGCTACCTTTTGAAATCACAATGTTATATAATATATAATTACAAAAACCAAGGACAAATCTAAGATGGGGGCATTTTCTTTCTGAAATGTAATAAAACACTCACATCAGCACACCAGAAAAATGTCAGCAAATAATACCTCGGATTGATTCTTCTCGACACTACCTAGCCAGGGATATTTGAAGGACAATTCGTGTGAATTACCACTTAGCATATATTTTGAATCCACCAACAAAATGACTAAATCTCATTAAAGCGCTTCTGTTTTAAATACATATACAGTATTTTATCTTGAATGTTTATTTTTTTCTTCTTCTGCAAACCAATTAAAATAAAGAAAGCAAAAGGTTTACAAGAGGAAGGCCGGTTTTTCCTTTTGTTAGATTTTCACATTCGGATTGAGTACATGATCAGAAATGCCCAAGGAGCAGAAAGCACATTGATTTCAGCTTGTTCTGACCACAGACAGGCCCTGACAAGGTTGCTATAACAGTTGGAGAGGTCCATACAATCACTTAATTACCAAGGCTGTCAGTCAGCCAGGACGCTACTGGCCTCATTCATGGCTGCAAGGAGCATTCCACTACAGGGCTTCCTCTTTGATTGATCTGTGCTGATAGCATTGCAAAATAATTACAGTGAATTTCGTGATGTGTGATTTTATACCAAGTTCGTGCTTCAGAAAGGTAATCGGAAAGATCAGAAGGGTCAGTGCCATTTCTTATTACCTGAAGTCCAACCAAAAGGGTACAATAACACAAAGGAGGTCTGCGAGGAAGAAGGATGGGAGGAAAAAATAAGGGAGACATAACGCTAAGGACTGCTGAAGGGGATTGCAAGAGGTTCGTCAAACTGTGCAAGTGATTTCCTTCTGAGCCAACAAATGGCAGATTGGTTTTGTCTAACGTAGGTTTAGTCAAATCTAAAATGATCCAGAGGTTATTATTAGGATCGGCATTGCTACTGACAGGCTGTTGAAGGCTAAATGGGGGGTATATCTTGTTTACAGGAGATATGTTTTAACTGCTGTCATATATGGTTAGGTATACACCAATAGAAAGCTCTGGTTTAAGCTACCAGTTTAACAATTAAATCTGTTTACTCTAGGTTCACATCCAACCAAATATTGTACATGCTGATTTGAGTGCCATTAATGGAATTTATCCCAGTATCATTACTGAACAAGCATTTCAGCTCTGAAGACGGTGTAAAACCCTGCGTGTCTTTCTTGAAACTAACGTGCCTCGATGTTGTGTGTATAGTTGTTACTAAATGCAATGCATTACAATACAGTGTTTACAGATGGAATTATAGATGTTTAAAGCGCCTGCATCAGTGCTGGGTATTTTATGCATGTATCACCGAAAGCAGGTGTAGCCTTCACACGACTCAAAGATTAAAAAGACTAAATAAGCTGGCACGACAATATCTATCTTTGTACACTGCACAAGCTAGCTAGCTAGACCAGACTGTCAATTCAGAGATACTGTGTGGCCGCAAGAAAGTTACTGAATCATTAAAACCAGTGAATAATTGATAGAAACAGACAACAGGAGCTAACCAGAACAATGTAACCATTTCCAGCATATACCCACCAGCAGGTAAAATTGCATTTTCATTTTTGGGAGA